>NC_142372.1:24514527-24814527 GCF_059441005.1 Hippichthys cyanospilos | reverse complement strand
GTTGTGTAGAAGGAGCTCAGCCAGAAGGCGAGCATCTGGTCAGGATGCCTCCTGGACACCTCACTGGTGAGGTTAGGGTTACAACACATCCCACCAGGAGGACGCCCCAGGACATGTAATGTCTCTCGGCTGGCCTGGGTAGTTGAATGAATTTGTTGGGGAGAGGGAAGTCTGGGTTTTCCTGCTAAAGCTACTCCCAGACCCAATCCCAGATGAGCGATATATCATGGATGGATGGATGGATGGAGTAGCGTGCCGTCAAAGGAGGCTGGAGAAGCCTCGCACCCTCATTAAAATCTTAATGAAAAAGAACAAACATTCTGTCAAGACAACACAAAAAAATATTTTTGTTCTAACAACTTCATAATCTGATTAGGTAAAATATATTTTTGTAAGGATACTGCGTTCTAAACATTCTAGCAGGGCTGAAGACAGCCAGGGAGCAAGGCCATGGGATGGCAAAACTCGGAGGTGAGAATGGTTAGATTGGTTAGATGGCCTGGCAGGTGGTTAGCAGAGAAGCAAGGCTGATGGGCGGAAATCTTCTGAGGGAACGCCAGCACGAGGCTGCCGCTCCAGGATGGTGACTGATATTTTTACAAAAGGTCAATATCTGATATTCTGTAGCCGCTTATCTTCACAAGGGTTGCATGCTTATTGGTGCCTATCCCAGCAGACTTTGTGCAGTAGGCGGCGAACAAACTGGTTGCCAGCCAATTCCAGGGACACAAAGCTAAACAACCATTCACAAATGCAACCACACCTAAGGACAATTTACTATGTCCAATACACCTGCCATGCATGTTTTTGGAGTGTAGGAGGAAGGTGAAGTGCCAGGACCAAACTCATGGGGGCTCGGGGAGGACATGCAAAGTCCACACAGAAAGACTGGAGCGATGGGATTTGCGCTCGGGTCCCTGAACTGCAAGGTGTACATGTTAACCACTGCTCCACCACGTTGCCTTAGTGCTAGTTATTGCAAATGAAAATCTGCATAGTAGAGGTTGATCATTTTAAACAAACAATGTTGCTTTTTTTTTGACTGGTCTGACTTAAAAAGAACAACAACTACAAGAAAAATAGCAATGCAAAAGGGAGATAGATAAAGTTGTGATCATAAATGAAGATCTGCCATAATGAGGCTGCAATAACTGAACTGCATGGTCACAAGGGAACACTGTATTTTACAAGTACAGTGGGAGCCCGTGTTACAAACTTAATCCGTTCAGCGGCTACGCTCGTAAGTCGAATTGCTCGTATGATGGGCAATCCAAACCTATGTTAATTAGTGAATGCGTGCAACGCGTGCAAAAACCTTAGGTAAAAACATCACGACTTTATACACATATTAAAAATTAGACAGTTTAGTTTTTCTGTACAGTTAAATTAAATAACATGAATATACAAAGGAAAAATGACATTTACCTTTGGGGTGACGTGACTTGAGCTGGGTGGAGGCGGAGGGAAGCAGAGACCAACCCGCAGAATTTATTGATTTATTTTCTTAAACAAGAACTTTTCTCAAACTAGAACATATCACCGGCAATTTCCTTCTCTTTAATCCATAATAGAAGAAGCCTCTCCATTTTGTTGTCGACCGAGGTCCGTCCCCCGGCAAGGAAAGTCTTGCCCTTAGAAGATTGCCGAGCGGTTACGGCCATGCCCACGAGCAAGGTTAACTATGCGTGTGCCTCCTTCGTATTTTTTTATTATCTACTGTTTCGTTTCTATTGTCATCATCCTCTTACTTCTTCCTTTACGCCACTTGCAATTTTAGAAGCCATGTCTAACAGATAAAGTTTGCAAAGTCTTCACAACACACCGACCAGCTGTGCCATCAAGCTAGATGAAGGCGTTCAGCCAATAGCATATCGGCATTTCTGTGATTGACGTGACGCCGGCCAATAGCATATTGGCATCTCCTTGACTGAGACCGTGACTGTGACCATGTTGGATGGTTCGTAAGACAAAAGGTTTGTGCTTAAGAGGGGGACATAAAACGCCGCGATCCACGTTCGTAAGATGAAAAATACGTAAAACAGGGGGTTCGTAAACCGGAGGCCCACTGTATTACAATTGTTTTACAAAACAAATGATAACTGCCCACGTTTATTTAGATTCCAATTTGATCTTTGGACAAAAAAAACATGTGGAGGCGTTCTTGACACTTTTGACATCAATTCTTCCCAGTGTAGTATAAAATGATTGCTACTCATTGGCTTGATACTTTTTGGCTAAATCATTCCTCGTTTTCTTCTGTCCTTCTGGGAGCTGTCCTCTTATCTATTTTTATCATGTGACCTGGAATGAAAGAAAATGGGAACAGAACCAGAGAAAAGAGCATTCTACACTGTCACCACTCTCTGAATTCTGCCCCCCTTCCCCTTTGCTTGTTTTCTTTTAGTCGCCTTTTCCGACAGTGAACTGTCACAACAAACGGTCATCTTTTGTTCCCTATTTCTAAACACACCCTTTTTATCACCCCCTGTGGTTAACCTCATCATAGTTGTTTTGCACAATGCCTATTTCAGTCATTTTTGGTCATTTAACCTTTATATCTATCACAGCTGACTAGATAAAATGTGAACTATACCCAGAAGTGGTCGATGGTCAGTCACAGTACACATACACTTACTGTAAGATATGGACAACAATTTATACTAAAATCATCACAATATGGGAACCTAACCAACCCTACCTGAACCGAAGGAAAATGTACCATCACACTATAAGTGACACAAACATCTGTGTTTATTTTAATAGTTTTTGTCTCCTGTGGCTGTACAGGGCAATCTGAAGAAGTTCATGAACCTTGTACTTCACAACCAGGTGGACAAAGTGTCTAAGATGCTAGAGAGAGGCCTCGATCCTAACTACCATGACAGTGACACTGGTGGTAAGTCTACACCAAATGGTTCTACTCTATATACAATTTAAATTTTATTGATGCTTCAAGTATTACAATTTATATAAAAAAAAATGTCTATACATAAATACATCGCAAAATTGGGGTGGCCCAGTGATGGCCCACCCAACCCACTCACAGGTGGCCCAAAAACCTCTGAATTACGGTCCTTTAGTGGGGTATGTCAGGTAACCACAACGTGGGTCACATATGTCTGGTATCCACAACGTGGGTCACATAAGGCCCAATTCTGGCCAAATTGTATAACCACAGCTGGGCCTAACTCTGACTCTATGTTGGGTCTGACACTTTTCAGACCTGGTTCCTGATATCAGCCTTAATTCAACCTTAACTAAGACACGCCCATCATTTGCCATAATTGACCCAGGTTTAATGAAAAAAAACCCCACAACAACTACAGTATTATTTAAAAAAAAAAGCCTTCCCAATCAGGAGCCAGATGTATTAAATATTTTGATTGTAGCATTGATTTCCTGGTCAATGGCACCAAATGTTAGGTTATGCCTCATAGTAACTGAAACATGTAAATGTGGTTTTAAATTAACTTTTGTATCATCGCATACTATGAAGACAAAAGAATAATTCAGTGTATTTCACAGTATAGTACTATTTATATTTCAATGTATATCACAATGAAGCCATCTAGCCAGTTCCTGATTTCAATACCCTCTTGTCTTCATCGATCTCAATGACTTAGGCATTACTGACATCTAGCTGCAAAACAGTGCACAATGTAAAAATAGAGGTTCATCTCAAGTCTCTTAATTTCACACAGAACTTCAAATACAATACTCAACCCTCTGTTTTTGCCATTCCTAGATTATTATAGTTTGAATATATATTTTTTGCCAAGTGGCTGTTCTATTTGGGGAAGTATTGTTATGACCTGTGGGTCATATGTAGTTTTTGTATGTGTTCTGCTGTGTTCTCCTTTGTTTGTGTGTGCGTGTGTGTGAGTGCCTTTTTGGTGGGAGTGTGTCAATTGTGTGCAGGTGGTGTCATCCCATTGGCTGGCTCTTCTGATTTGCCGCCCTATTTAAGCAGCCCACAGACCAAACTCTGTCTCTCTCCGGTCATCCCACCGCCAGAAAACGTCACCTCAGAAATTGCTAGATAGTGTGCTTCTGTGTTGCTCGCAGTGTTTGTAAGAATCTGTAGATTGAGCATTAGTAGGAGGGAGACGCCGTTTTGGTTTAACCCTTTTTCTCCTGTTTTTGCGTTAGGTAGTTAGTGAGCCAATTGTCATTCGTTTTCTTTTTGTTTGGCTAGTTAGTTAGGGATTCAGAAGATCTTTTGTTTGTTATTTTGTTTGTTTGCTCTCCCTCCGAAGACAATAAAAGCTGCTGTTTTTGTTCTCAACAACTTTAGTTTCACTGGCCTTTTCTGGTGGTGAGGGTACGGACGGGAAGCACACATGTTATATCCCAGTTCCCCTAGGCTGGGTGTAACAGTATTGGATACCAGAATTTCTCGATTAAGCGGCTTCATAGTTTCACCTAAACTGCCACATGTTTGCAGTGATTAAGCTGCTGTTTTCCCAAATGCATTTAGCCACAAGAAGATAAGTTTTTGGGCCCAGAACTGCAGATAAGTTTATCTTGAGCTATAATTGTTGTGTAGCAAGGCAGTCACACGTTTCACCTACACAAAGTTAAAAACATGAGCAAATAAGTTTAACATGTATTGCCCAAGACACCGTGATGTACAGTGGCCCTGAAGTACAAATCACACAAACAACAAAAACTGAGCAAACAAAAAAAGGAAATTGCAAACAAAAAACGAAAACATCTTACAAGAGAGAAGCACACAAGAAAAAGGAAGTAAAGAAAAAAGAAAGAAACAAAAGAAAAAGCTGTACTCAAACCAGGGATTCTGTGTTCCAAAGGCAGAAGCTCAGTCAACTGAGCCAATTGAGGCTGTTGTGTGGCTCCGTCAAAAATAGTTACAAACCTGAGACTAGTGAGTCTTTTTTTCTTTGCTTCTTTTTTTTTCTGCATGTGTCCTTTTTTCTTGTTTGCCGAATTTTTCTTGTTTCCGTCTTTTTTCTTGATTGCTTCTTTTTTGTTGTGTGCTTCTCTCTTGTAAAGCGTTTTTGTTTTTGTTTGTGATTACCTTTTTTGTTTGCTTAGTTATTTATTTGTGTGTTTTGCTCTTCAGGGCCACAGAAAAAAAATAAAAATAAAACAACAACAACAAAAAAACCAATGATTTTCTCAAAGATCAATGTGCCTGAAGATGAAAATTCTTTTTTGCAATTACACTTCACATGACAAAAACAAAGCCTTTTCCCTGGGGTTGTCCGCGCCCCCCCGGCATCACTTCGCACCCCCCCAGGGGAGCCTGACCCACTTTTTGAGAAGCTCTGCGCTAAAGCATTGGATTGGATGAGATTTGAGCTAGATTTGAGGCTTTGGAACCGCCTACGAACTTTGACAAGCGAGGTTAACATAAAAAAATATTCATCAAACACCGCGCCAACCGGTGGTGTTTCATTCATTCGTTTTATCTGTCACCCTTACTCGTCAAGAGTTTGATGGGCGGGTCCTAACATCTGAGTGGTTATCCTGCTCTGTCCTCTCTATCCTTGCTCTTGGCTTGAAGAGCAAGGTAACCAATCAGGTGTTCAGGTAACCATCAGGTAACCTCAATCAGGTGGACCCGCTTTGACTTGAAGAGCATTAAAAGTGTAATTAATTAAATGTTTAATTAAAAGTGTCATTATTCAAATACATTTTTCATTACTTAATAATTCATCAATTAAAAGTGTCATTAATTAATCCTTAACTGGGCACAGCGGCCGCTTTCGGAGGATCGTCTTAACCAGTGGTTTTCAACTTTTTTTCAATGATGTACCCCTTGTGAAATATTTTTTCAACCAAGTACCCCTTTACCAGTGCAAAACGTTTTGGGGTTTTAAAAAAAAAGTCTTAAAACATGCCATCAGTATTTACTTCATTAAACTTTAGAACCCTTCAAAATTCATTTGTCTTGGTTCACAAAAAATAATCAACATAAAGTGTCCTCTTTTAGATCATAGAAGAGATCTGTTAGCAAAAAGAAATAACTTAATTTTTAATGAATATTAGTCCATAAAAAACTTATCAACATAAAGTGTCAGACCTGTGGGGGGGGGGCAATGGCATTCTGATGACATGCTGATTTACTGTATATCCAAGACCCAGGCAACATGTTTTCTATATTTTAGATACCCAACACACCTTTATATCTCTGTCACCCCTAGAAAGCCCCTTGACCTTTACAGCACAACTGGATAACATGGTGGAGATGATCAAGGCGCTAAAGAATGGGGGCAGTCACTTGGACTTCAGAGCCAAAGACGGGATGACGGCCCTTCACAAAGCAGCACGTTTCAAGAACCGGGTTACACTTACGGTAAGAGAACATATAGGGCCTTATTCACTACTTCAAGTTCCCAAATGTTCAATTGCTTGTTCACTCACTGTAACAGATTGTATTTGCTCTTGGCAAAAGGTGTGTAGTAACCAATGCTATATTGAAATGATAGTTTTGTGCTTTAGGTAGCTCTGATGGTTGATAAAACACACCTAAGGCCAATTTAGAGCATAGGTGCTGAACTCCAGTCCTCAAGGGCTGGTATCCTGCATGTTTTCCGGTTTTCTCACCCCAACAAACACACCTGATTCAAATGATTAGCATATTAGCAAGCTCTGCAGGAGTCTAAAACCAATCCTAATCATTTGAATCAGGGGTGTTCTCGTGAGAAGTTTCAAAAACATAAAGAATACCGCCCCTCTAGAACTGGAGTTCGATTTTGCATATATATATATATATATATATATATATATATGTCTTCCGATTATACTATTCTCTACTCTAGAAAACCACCACTAATTATATTCGTTTAAAAATGGGAGTTGTGACTCAGAAAATGGAACGGTTGACACAGCTTGCTGAAAAATTCAGCGGTCTTTTTTTTCTGTCCACATGCACCCATTTTTCAGACACTGTTGGAGTTGGGGGCATCTCCTGACTACAAGGACAGCCGTGGTCTTACTCCTCTTTATCACAGCGTGGTTGTAGGGGGAGACCCAGATTGCGCTGAGCTCCTTTTGAACCATCATGCCTCCGTGTGCTGCCAGGATGAAAATGGCTGGCATGAAATTCACCAGGTACACACAAGCGCACCACAACATTCCACAGCTGTACCCACTTTCATGGAGAGAATTTGGACCATTTAGTTATTTGTAGAAGCTTGCTTTAGGTGAACACAAAGATACACAATGCGGCAGCTGCTACCCACTGAGCAAGCTAAAACAAAAGCATGTTGGGAAAGTCGTTCTGCAGCTGTGACGCTATAAACATCACCACTTTGTGTATGTCATGAGGTTGCATAAATGTGTCTTTACTCCCTGTTTTCTCCCTAAAAACATTACAGTTGCAATGTTTTTGTAGTAAAGAATTTAAGGGTTTGATATTTCAGATTTAAAAACTCAAGATTCATACACGCACACACACACACACACACATATATATATATATATATATATATATATATATATATATATATATATATATATATATATATACACAATGTTCGGAGTAATGTATTACGAAACTGATGTAATTACTGTAATGTATTACTTTTTGCTGTAATGTGTAGTGTAATATATTACACACACAAAAATAGTAATATTGTTCTCGGTACAAATGAGAGTAACTAAATGCATTACTATGCATTATTAGCCCCATTACTATGCATTCTGAGCTGGATTCTCCAACTAAACCGAGGCATTCTATTTTTCCTCATGATGTGCCCTACTCAGAAAATACTACGTAAAATTACATGTACTGTATCAAAGTCATTGTGACACCATTCTGGTACCTTTATAGTCTCAGTTTGTAATTTTAAGCAGACTTTATCGTATGATGAGATCTAACTTAAAGTTATTCTGTTTTATTTTCCTGCCATACACACAATGTTAAGATACTGTAGGCCATGTAAAAGTGGTGGATGAACCGACTTCGATTACATTTTAAATGATGCGCAGTTTTTTTTTTTAATTATTATTACTATACTGCTGTAGTTTACATATATTTGGGGCAAATTAGAATGTGCTTTAGACACTTTAATATTTCTGGCAATCTGATCAACAGATACTGTTCCTGGTTTTACACTTGAATTAATTGTTGGTGTGCATTTTATTGTATTTTGACTTCATTTAACCTAATGCTCACTCCCTAACCTGTAGTATGAATTCAGACTGAGGGTGCTTTTCTTTTTTACCAATTCTTGTTCTAATCATATTAACAGCACACTGACATCTAGTGTAAAATGCAAGCATCTGCTTTCTGCTGATGAAGGTTATGGTTGCTGCTTCAGTACCTTGTGTTTTCAGGCTTGCCGATATGGACATGTGCAACACCTGGAACATCTTCTGTTCTATGGAGCAGACATGTGTGCTCAGAACGCCTCAGGAAACTCTGCCCTACATATCTGTGCTCTGTATAATCAGGTGAGTGTTGGCCAGAAATTATGTAAACTGTTGTGAAATTTGGATGTAAACATCAAAATATCGCAAGGTGTCTGTTGTGAAGACATGTGTCCAAGAAATGTTAAAGGACAATACTGTTTAAAGTTACACGAGAAACAACTTCACCCTTAGTATTACATTTGGATTGGAAACTGTCTTGTAATGTCATTTTATTGATTTCTTTAGCTTTTGACCACCTCTCGTGGTTCCATTTCCTTCAACAGAAAGTCGGTTGAATCTCGCATTCAAATCGGCAATTATAAGCAAAAATACAGATCAGATGCAGTCCTGAGTACTTGAGTACTGCCTGTGCACATGGTAAGATTTTGAACCAGTATAGGTCAAGTGTCTGTAAATATGGATTACATTGCTAACTTTGCTTGGTGGGCAGAAAACCTTGTGACTTTGTAATGTTATCTCAAACTTTGTTGTTATGTGGAGAAAAAGGACTTGAAAAACAAAATTGTCCTTTTCTTAAAAGCCCCTCAAAGCCTTAGCCTCAGTTTGAGTGTCACGGTTCAGTAGCATCATTTGTCACTGCATCAATTTAGTCTTTTAAAAGTGATCTTCAGGGGGCTTGTTTTCCGTTGCTGACTTTACATCATTCAATTCTGCTCTGTTTCTATGCACCCTGCTGGGTCTTTGTTCCTTCTCAACATGGGAATGATTGTGTACTGTTTTTATTGTCACATCCACAAATACAAGCTACCATCCCTGAATCTCTAAAATCTAGTTTTGAAAATATTTTCCGTCAAATAATCGAAAGATGGCTATCAGTTTGAACAAGGAATTTACCACATGACAGTATCCCTAGTGGTGAGTGTGTCTGCTACTAGGGCTGAGCATTAAAACATTTCGGCACCAACCTTGAAACAATGAGATTTCAGAGTAATCAAACCAGCATTTTCTTTTAAAGGCTGTATATATATATATATGTCGGCCCCCGGTTTACAAACACCCTCTTTTACGAACATTTCGACGAGCGTGGACCGCGGAGTTTTTTGTCCCCCACTTACGAACAAACCTTCCGTCTTACGAACAATATGACATGCCAGAATTGTGTTCGAACATTTATTTTCGCTTTGCTACATCAACTAATTTGGAAGATGACGCTTATCACGGCATCGTCGAACGCTATTGCTCTTACAATGTCACAGTCACTGTCTCAGTCACGGTGTCAGTCACGGAAATGCTATTGGCCGGCGTCACGTCAATCACAGAAATGCCGATATGCTATTGGCCGTACGCCTTTATCTAGCTTGATGGCACAGCTGGTCGGGACGGAAGGAAGGAGAGAAAATCAGTCAAAAGCGGAAGGAAGGAATGTTGTGAAGACTTTGCAAACTTTATCTGTTAGACATGGCTTCTAAAATTGCAAGTGGCGGTAAAGAAAGAAGTAAGAGGATGATGACAATAGAAACGAAACAGGAGATAGTAAAAAAATACGAAGGAGGCACACGCATAGTTAACCTTGCTCTGAGTATGGACGTAACCGCTCGGCAATCTTCTAAGGGCAAGACTTTCCTTGCCGGGGGACGGACCTCGGTTGACAACAAAATGGAGAGGCTTCTACTATTATGGATTAAAGAGAAGGAAATCGCCGGTGATATGTTTAAGTTTGAGAAAAGTTCTTGTTTAAGAAAATAAATCAATAAATTCTGCGGGTTGGTCTCTGCTCACCTCTGTCTCCACTCGGCAAAAATTACGTCGCCCCAGAGGAAAATGTCATTTATCTTTTGTGTATCCATGTTAATTTAATTAACTGCAAAGTAGATTATAGCAATATTTTAATATATGTGTGTTTATTCGTGATGGTTATAACTATGATTTCACCACGCTTTGCCAGACAATGTGTACGTACAATTGACTTCCCTTTGCTACATCAACGAAATCATCTGCTCACGCTCAACACGGTACCGCTGATATGCTATTGCTCTTACAATGTCACAGTCACTGTTTAGTCACGGTGTCAGTCACGGAAATGCCGCTATGCTATTGGTCGAACGCCTTCATCTAGCTTGATGGCACAGCTGGTCGGGACGGAAGGAAGGAGAGAAAATCAGTCAAAAACGGACGGAAGGAATGTTGTTAAGACTTTGCAAACTTTATCTGTTAGACATGGCTTCTAAAATTGCAAGTGGCGGTAAAGGAAGAAGTAAGAGGAATATGACAATAGAAACGAAGCAGGAGATAATAAAAAAAAAATACGAAGGAGGCGCACGCATGGTTAACCTTGCTCGTGAGTATGGCCGTAACCGCACGGCAATCTTCTAAGGGCAAGACTTTCCTTGCCGGGGGACGGACCTCGATCGACAACAAAATTGAGAGGCTTCTTCCATTATGGATTAAAGAGAAGGAAATTGCCGGTGATAAGTTCTAGTTTGAGAAAAGTTCCCGTTTAAGAAAATAAATCAATAAATTCTGCGGGTTGGTCTCTGCTCCCCTCCGCCTCCACCCAGCTCAAGTCACGTCGCCCCAAAGGTAAATGTCATTTTTCCTTTGTATATGTTATTTTATTTAACTGTACAGTAGATTATGTTACTCATTTTTAATGTGTATAAAGTCGTGATGTTTTTACCTAAGGTTTTTGCACGCGTTGCACGCATTCACTAATTAACATAGGTTTGGATTGCCTGTCATACGAGCAGTTCAAGTTACGAGCGTAGCCGCTGAACGGATTAAGTTTGTAACACGGGCCCACTGTGTATATATATATATATATATATATATATATATATATATATATGTATGTGTGTTTCTACATTTTTAATGGTAACAGGAAAACAGTGTCAGAAGAGGGATGATTAAAAAACTGACCCATCACTTTTAATAGCTGGTTACTTCCTCATTGGCAGCAATAACTTCCAAGCAGACACCTCCCGTAGTTGCAGATCAGTTACACACACATCATTGGGATCATTTTTGGACAGTCCTCTCTCCAAAATTGCTGCAGATCAATCAGATTCTGAGAATGCCTGGAATCAATGTGTTGAAGTCATGCCAAAGCATCTCAATTGAGTTTAAGTCAAGTCTATTATTTGGCCACTCCATGACAAGTAGTTTGTTCTTCTGAAACCATTCTGAAGTTGATTTATGTCTGTGCTTTTGATCATTGTCCTGTTGCAGCATCCACCCCCCCACACCCCCTTCTTTTTTCTTTTTTGCTTCAACTGTCTTGACAGACGGCCTAAGATTTTCCTGCAAAACATCCTGGTAAACCTTTGAATTGAGGTTTCCATTAACAATTGAAAGTTGTCCAGGCCTGAAGCAGTAAGGCAGGCCCAAACATGTTCCTCCCTCCACCGTGTATCACGACAGGAATGAAGTGCTGATGTTGGTGAGCCGTTCCATTTTTCCTCCACACATGATGTTATGTGTTCTTCCCAAACAGTTCCAAACTTTAATTTCATCAGCCCACAGAATATTTTGTCAGATGTTATGTGGAGTGTCTCAGTGTCTTTTTGCAAATATTAAACATGAAGCAATGTTGTTATTTTTTGACAGCACTAGCTTCCTCCATTTAGTCTACCCATGAACACACTTTTTTTTTTTTTTTTTGCCAGTGGTTTACATATAGTCAATACATGTTCAGAGATATTGGACTGTACCAATTATTTCTGTATGTCTTAAGCAGACACTCTTGTTTTTTTTTGTTTTGTTTTTTTTTACCTCGCAGTATTTTGGACATACCCCGACTTAAATTATTTGAAAAATAAAACAAAAACATGGTATTAATTGCTCTTTCCAATGGCAGGAGGTTCAGTTACTTTTTCCTTCCCCTTTACATATTGGTTGCATGTTATTCTCAATAAAATTATGAAAACCTTTGAATGCTTGGGTGATTTTAGATGTGGCAGACATTGTTTTACTCATCTGTGTGATTTTGGAGTGAGATCACACTTAATGGTGATTTTATGCAGAAATGTGAGAAATTCCAAAAGGTTCAGATACTTATTCATGCTATTGTGTATATACATTTATGAACTATGATCAAACAATATAAACAATATATTATAATAATATTATAATATTATAATGACATCCACCACATCCCTGTCTGCACCTTGATTTATTTGAACACAACTTATGAGCCACAACTTGGACTGTTTTTTTTCTGGAGGTGCAACTTGTCTATTTTGTGCCACTGAGTTGTCAGGTGCACATAAAAGAAAACGTGCATGTAAAAGAAAACGTCACAGTCTTGCAAATGTAGCCTTTATGGAATTTGTGAATATGTGTGTAAATGGGAGAATGTGACCCTTTATAAAGCACTTTAAGCACCATATGGTGAGGATAAAAGCAGCATATACTATAAGTGCACTCCAGTTACCATTTTATGCCCCAGTGATCTCAAACTGATGCCCCTTCAATATGTACATTCAACATATATATATTCATCCGCTTTCAGTGTTGTGCAACAAAGGCCCCCAAAATGTTTTCATTAATAGGATGTGGCAGGAATTTAGTAACTCCCTCTTTCCAATGAAAATGTGTATTCAACATGTGCCACTACTGGCGGCCAACGTATCCTACTTTTTTTTTTTTTTTGTCATGGGGCTAAGCCTTTGTCCCATGCCGCAAAGGAAAGCGTGCCAAAAATAATCTCTTTTAATTATGTTTTTTTTTTTTTTTTAAGCTTGGACTTCATTTAATTTTGTGAAATGCCTCTTTTTGGTGACTCATAGCTTTATAATTTTATTGTTTTATCATGCAAATGAATTATTCTCACCAGCAGGCTCTGTGTTTCCTAGTATGCAAATTTACGTGAGGAAGAGGGAGGAGTCTGGTTCTTCATTTCTCCATTGATCGTGCTGTACGAAATTAATGCGCTTGGATTCATGCATATGCATAGATTCAGGTGTTTGTACATGAGCTCTTTGTCACCTTTGAAATCTTTGTCACTGAAGAAATATACTCCTTTATGTCAACATTACTTTCTGACAACGATGAGGAAGCCCTCAAAACAAAAAAACAAAACAAAACCCAAAACAAATGCATGGCACAACACAGACAAGTAATCAGTATTACGACATAGACAATAAATAGACGAACAGCTTCACACCACTACAACATAAACATTTCTCTTAAACGTGGCACAGAGAGAAACACTGCCTCCTAACAGGTTGTCATACTATTCTTCAGCGACCTTTGATTTTTTTATTGGGAATTGATGATGCAAAAACTGAATAACTCCCAGTTTAACTAAACCTCAATATAATTATGCCTTCCTTGCTGTTTCTGTTAGGTAAAGAAACAACTGTTCGAAATGCACGCTCAGCAATGAGTAATGCAGAAGAGACTGTGGTGACATTTTCAGGATTTATGTGAGATCAATATAGTAGTCTGGAATACGAAATGTCTTCAAATAGAAGAAAGTCTAATAGAACAGTCTAATGGTCAGTGTGATAGTGTAAAGAAACATAATGAATTCAAGTCAGATTAGTTTGTATAGCCCTGAATCACCACAGTCTCAAAGGGCTTCACAGATGAAAACGAAATCACAGTTAGCATCAAACAGAAGATCACAAATACACAACGGCATTCCCTGAACAAAGCTCCCAGAAGATGAAGGAAACACTCAAAAACCCCACCTGGGAAAAATAAGAAACCTGAGAGTAATTTTAAGATTTCTACTGAGGTGGCCATGCACATGCAAAACTTCTATAGGTAGGGCATTCAAGAGCACTGGTGCACAAATAGAAAAAGCCTGGGATGCAACAGACTTCTTTTTAGTCATTAACAAACCAGTGTTTTGTGACCAAAGACCGATCACAAAGTCGACGAGATAACACAATGCTAATCCTAGTAGACTCCTATAGGTAATTAGCAACACCTTAAAATTGCATATCAGGTGTACCGGATGCCAATGTAGGTTGGCTCGTATTGGGATAATATGATCGAACTTTCTCCTTGTCTCGTTGCCGCATTTTGTACTGACTGCAGGCATTTGATGTCAAACATGCGACATCAAACATTACAAGAAGGGAGGCGAAGACAATACTAAACTTCAGTGTTGAGCTTACTGTCTTACTATCTGTCAAGTTCTTCTCATTCTAGTTCACAGGCAGTTCTCATGTACACCAAAGTGAAAGGTTCTTAATTCAACCAAAAACAGATGCTCACTGAACAACAAAATGATATGCTGATTACTTATTTTTCATTACAAGACCCATGACCCACTGGACAAGATCTTGCCCACTGGTCGTCATTTGAACAAAAGCTGGAATCACCAATGACCGTGAATGGGTGGGATGAAGGCAAGCACTCAAATTAAAGAGTATGTGCATGTTACAAGAAGCTGTATTTATGTATGTAATTCTTGATCCTTGGAGTGTTTTGCAAAAAGCATGACACACACGTTAAGACACTTCTAAACAGATATAACATAGATTCTGAGAGAACGTGTGTCACCCTCATAACTACAGAATGCTTCACATGTTGTATGAGGACATTTAGTATTACCAATTGTGAGTGCATCTAGTAAAATACAATCATTATTTGAAACTAGAATTGGAATTAAACACACACATACCCACCCACACACTCAATGAGAGGTGTTACCCCCTGGTCAGCTTTGGTAGAATCTGGTGAATGAACACTTTAAAGGTTTTCTTGTACCTTATTTGATCGTTTGACTTCCATGGTGTGATTTTTAAAACAGGCTTCAAATGTAATGTTAAATATTGACGAAAGATGAAAATGGTTGAGTTCAAAGCATGTGATTGTTATATGATGGTGTTGTATCTTTTGAATCTTAGTATTATATTTCTCCTTGTATCATTCTTGCATTTTATTCACAAAAACTGTTCTCGAGATGTCCTGCAATTCCATTTAAAGGTGTGTATGTTCATTGGTGTTTCACTTCCATGTTGGATCTGTGATACTCTTTAAGGATATCAGCATGAATCTATCTGTATAGGAGCCATTATGAGCTATTTTCTAACCGTCAATAGCTTGTTATGGATTTGAAAAAAAAATGTCTTTGTATGTGTGCGTGCACAGTCCATGCGTGGTTGAGCACTTTGTGGGCGATTTGTGCAGCAGATTCAAGCCCCTCAGCAGTCTCCATCTCTCTGTTCTTCTCACTCGCTTTTCTCTCTCCAATTCTCTCGTCCTCCCTCTCTGTCTCTGGAGTGGAGGAATACATACACATTTAACAGCCAGCGAGGCTGCATTCATGACATAGGTGGTAGATGTTCTGTCCTCTCCCTGTGCAAGGGATGGGATGACGTCAAAATAGTTCCTGCTCTATTGACTTATTTCGTTTGGACAATTCTTCTCATGTCACTGGAAGACAAGCGACTTTTTTCCCAACCAAAGTAGGAGAGTTGAAGAGCCTCGATGTTGTCTGAGATCCTGTTCCTTTAAATATTTCTAATTTCTTCCTCAGGATAACTGTGCCAAGGTGCTGCTCATTCGTGGAGCTGATAAAGAATTGAGGAACTACAACAGCCAGAGTCCTTTTCAGGTAGAGTGAAAATCAAAGAAAGAAAAAACAAGTGTTGAAACATTGCATGTTAATCATTAAAAAGAGCAAGTTCCGCTTTTTGCACACAGGGAAAGCATTTATGGTACATTTCCCTTTATGTTTCCATGGTAACAATACTATATGTGGAAGGTCAGCTGCAACAAGGGGCTATAAATGTCTTTCCATGAAAGACCGGGTTAGATTTGTGGGAATGTGATTTTGTGTGAAATCTTGATGCTCTAACTTTTGACATTGAGATCTTTTCTGGGACAGTTTTTGCCACAAAATATATTTTATCAAGTTGAACATTGAAGGTTTGTACCATGAGTGTAATGAAAGTATGTTTGGACCTTTGTTGAGCCATTGCTAAATTAACTTTTGATTTTATAATAGTATGCACTCATAAAAAAAAAAAAGAAAGCCCTGAGAATCATTAGATGAAAATGAACAAGCTACATAGCTGACAGTGAAATTTTTATTTTATTCACAGAAAGATGGCAAAAGTGGACAGGAAAAAAAAAAACATACAGTGCTCCCTTGCACACCTCCCCTTCGCACCTTCAGTGCATCGCGTTTTTTCTTTTTTTGTTTTTTGTTTTGGAAAAAAAAAAAACCTATAGTGCAGAGAGACGTGATGTAACGGTTCCCTGGATGCCAAACAGATAAGTTAACCGTAAATGCACACGCCATGGGCACTCCTCAGACGTCAAACTCCTGCAGTACACATATTTACCTGAATATTCAATTATTAAACCTTATATTGTACTGTAACTGTCCAGTTATCCCTTCCCATTCCCATCCCTTTGGCTGATGTCTCACGAGAGTCGCGGTTATATTAGCGGCGCCAGGAAGTCTAATTAGAGCGAAGCCTGTAGCTGACCAAACATGATAATAATCATAGTTTACAATTGAAATTCCAATTTGTTATAAAAAAACAAATGAGGTAAGAAATTTACAATGCTGGTCTCCCTTGGCATCTACCTAACCAGCATGTGTGAGTTTCATGATGGAGACAAGAAGTCCTCTCTTGGTCTCCCTTTGTGTCTACCTAACAAGTGTCTGTGAGTTTCATGAGGGAGACGGGCACTCCTACAAGACATGTTATTGGCTTCCGACGCGATCATGACCAATGAGGGGAGGAGTAGATAGAACTCCTGGGCGGGAGTAGATTACAACTCCTGCCCTCATTGGTCAAATGTCACGCTGGGAGACAATCACGTGTCTTTTAGGAGTGCCTGTCTACCTCAAGAAACTCACACATGCTTGATAAGTAAACGCTGTAAAACTCTTACCTTGATTTTTTTTTTTTAAATAAATTGGAATTTCAAGTGTAAACTGTGATTGTTATGTTTGGTCAGCTACAGACCTTCCCTCTAATTAGACTTCCGGGACCAGAGGCGAATGACAATAAGAACGCAAACGTGATTAAAAATAAAATCGTAAAATACTTAACAGTTCCTTTTTATCATATGACTAGCTATGACAACTGTATGATTGGAATGCACATGGCCCACAATCGGCTTGTTAACCAGACTTTGAAAAAAAAAAACAATATATATATAAATTTTAAAAAAAGGGATGCCAGGCCCTGACCTGCAAAATTCACAGCCCGGACTGTCTGGTCACCCTAGCTTTATTCTCTTCTATAGAAGACGGATCCAGATTCATGGTTTCATGCCCCTTCTTCAGTGTGCTTGGTAAATGTGTACTGTTAAAAGATTTTTCCAATTGATGTGCATCTGCTGTTTTGCTTGGCTAAGGACTATTTTCCAATTGAATGTTTTTCATTAACAAAGGTTGGAGAAGCCCCCAATTCAATGACATGTCATTGCAGATTGTTTGCTAGTTCTTGTTGTGCCAGTCAACTTGAGCAGTGTAGTGACAGTAAGTAAGTATAAACACAATATAAGTAATGCAAAGCTGTTGTTACATGTTGTTACATGTTAACAAGATTATCATCTGTGCTAACATACTAGCACCCGTTTTATTCACATTCCATCATTGTGTATGGTAGATTTAGGGCAGGAAAATAATATATTAGAATGATCTTATCTCCTGTTTTGATGACGCTGTTCTGTTAATCAGAATATGCCTGTATTAGTTCTGTTTTAGCAGAGATCTGCGTGACGGTAGGCCTGAAATGACATCTTGTTATTCTTCTTCAAGCTGTAAAGTAATTGCAACCAAATTGGCAGCAACTACTGGTTGCAATCAATAGCTCACTGTTTTTCCCCCCTCAACTTTTTTTCAAGTATGCAACATTGTGTCTTATGCATTATACAGTATATGTGTCCATTTGTAGCAGATGAATTGCGGATGACTAGTTTTGATCTTCATCCCAGGGAAAAACCCGATGCACTAAAAGCTTAAGTGGCATGGCTGCCTCATAACCTATGCCTATATTCCTAAATCATCTTAGTTATATACTTGAACATGATCCTCCACTATTGTCAACGTCCACTCTTTCAAAGTACTCAATCAGCACAATGCTTCATGAAGGAAGGGAGACCATATTTGAACGTTTCTCTACATGAAATAATGCGAGAAAAAATCCAATATACGAAAATTTAAGATAACTCGCATGCTCCAAGAGAAAACTTGAAAATTCCGCACACATTAAACGCGCCATATCACTGCACGGGTATCATGCTTTCCCATTGGTTAGAATCCCTCATATTGATTGTCCTGCCCTCCTATTGACTGTGCTGTGCAGTACAGCTCGCTAGTGTAAAACTTTCTCATCAGCGTTCAGTAAGGCCGGCGTCAATATCGATCTTGTGAATGCGCAATCCGGAGACAATGCACAACAATGCGGATGCAAACACCTAGGTCCCAAGGCATTTTTTTGTGGAGCAGGTTAACCTCACTTTGCAGTTGCATGAGTGAAATCTCATGAAAATGAGAATTTCAATGTTTTGTGCTTGTTTTTTCAATTAAAATTCGAGTGGAATTTTAGCTCTAGATGGTGATCTTATGACTCCATTGGCTATTGCAGCAGTCTATTAAAAATATGTGCCCCTTTACATGTGTCTTTGCGCACGGCACAGAAGGCCCGCAAATGTTGAAGCGAATGCCCTAGCGCAGTGGTCCTCAACCTTTTTATCACCACGGACCGGTCAACGCTTTAGATTTATATTGTGGACCGGGGGAGGGGCTGCTGCTCCCGCTGGCTGCTCTAAAAACCACATCATCCTTCTCATTATGTATGTAATATCAACAGCGGCCAGAAGCGGCGCCAAAAAAACAAAGATCAAGCACAAATGTATGAACTGTTAAACTAAATAATTTCCAAAACATTTTGGATGGAGCCCACGGGGCCCGGTACCAGTTGATCCGCGGACCGGTCGGTGGTTGGGGACCGCTGCCCTAGCGCATCCGAGAGCAGTCAGATTACATACAGCCTGGTGACACAAGTTAGCTGAATTCTAATGGGCTAAAAACTCCTAAACTAAAAGTTGTATGTATAAAATATATATATATATATATATATATATATATATATATATATATATATATATATATATTAAACAATGTAATTCTGTATTTTGAACATGGGTTTGTTAAGAATGGAAACAAAGTTAAAGAAACATGTTCTATGTTTTTTTTCTATGCTTTTTGAGGAAGAGCGGTTAAGGAAATGGGTGTATCTAACTCCCTGTTTTACTGTTAAGGTCAATTGCATGTTGTGTAATACCAGTTGTGTTTGTTTTCTATTTGGTGTGTATAATTTTTTGCATGTGGACTGATCATGCAGTTATCTAATATTTCCTTCATTCTGTGAATCATGATCACTGAAAAAGAAAAAAGTACTCCTTTGAGAGACTCGATGTTTAATTTAGAAAATAGTGCTGTAGCTTTGTTTGATTCGTATTTGCAACACAATCAACTAGATTGGAGTTTAGTAAAATGCAGAACATGTAAATTCAACACTGCCAACATTTAAATTGATAGTTTAAAGCTTTGTTTGTTTGACCTTTATTTTATCTATCAGGATTTTGTGTGCTCTGACAAAAGTATGACAGGGAAGGGCATTGCTTGGTTGCTGTTTTTGTGAAGCCACACACAATATTTGTGAGATGTGTACAAAGCGCAATATAAGTCCTCTTCATTTACCATTTAAGGATTTTTGTTCTGTTCAAAGCTAATCAATTCCTGATGCAACATGTTCATTAATTTAGCATTTGAAATTACTATTTGCATACAAAATGATTGCTTTCCAGCTCTTAAAATTGAATTTCAGTTAAGCAGCGTATCATTTTCCTTTTATTATTTTTAAATAATCACAGAAAAACAAAACAGGTTTGACATGACAGCCATGAGTGAACATTGGGTATAATCTGTAAAGGCACAAATAGGGACACAGAAATTCTCCTATTTGTCAGTGACCTCAACACAACAATAAGCAGCCACTAGACATAGCGTGGAGTCACTTGTTTTCAAGAGGCAAATATCGCTCCCTTGCACTTACTATCTTTATCATGGTTGCACTCTCCACCTACACATGAAGCCAAAAGCTGATTCCAACAAATTTGTGCCTGTGTTTTCAGTGGTTAGGATTGAAGGAGGTTCTGAACAGTACTGTGACCAGGGGAGAAAGCACAAAAATTGCAATTAGATGTGCATATATAGGAGGTTCACAACTCCTAAAGCTGTGAAATTTGATTTCATTACTTCAAGTACAGTATATACATATCCGGTATCCTAAATATTTACATAAGATTGCTTTTCTGCAAAGTGTTGGGCAAGTTACTTCAAAACTGTACTGCATTATTTATTACTTATTACTGTCATTTCAAAGTACCGTATTTTCCGCACTATAAGGCGCACCTAAAAGCCTTAATTTTTTTAAAAAGCTGATGGTGCACCTTATATATGGATCAATATTGAGATTGGGATTCGTAGATGGGGAATGAACTGATAAAGTAAGATTTACCTGTTTCTTTTGTGTGTTTACAATTGAACATGGTTGGTCATATTGGCATTGAGTTATTATGCTATTGAGAGTTTAGAATTATTATTTGAGTTATTATTGTTATTACTTTGAGTATTACTATATTGTGATTGCACTGGAGGAAAAGTTCCCTGATATAAATGTTGCACTACATGTTATACCTTGCTGTTAAAAGATAAACTGTCACGGAAAATACTAATAAAATAAAACATAAGACAGTTGTTTATTCATTTTGGGAGTGAATGGAATTGTCAGAAAGCTGGTTTGTAATCTACTAATAAAGTTTGAGAGCTTCTATTGTTGCGCCTTATAATGTGGTGCGCCTTATATATGGAAAAAGTTTTAAAATATGACATCAACTGAGGGTGCGCGTTATAGTGCGGAAAATACGGTAAATAGTTACATTACAACATTACTGTTTTTGAAATGTAAAGCATTACTCAACTATTGCATTACTTTTATATCACTCTCACCAACATAACTGGAAATATGAATTTGCCATTCTTAATGGAGCTCATTACACTCATTACACATCCAGTGACAGGTTGTCTTAATGTTAAAAACAGTACAAATCATTTAATCTGTATTGTCTTCTATACATTTATTGACAAGATACAAAATCTTTTTTTGTATTTTAATCCCTTTAATACTTACTCTCACAGCATAGTGATGCATTAGACAGAATTAGTTAGGGCATTCCACAATTCCAATGTTAATATTCAAATTAGGGACAGACATTTTTAAAATAGATGGTTTTGGTGTGGCTAACGTTAACAGCTAGTCTACATCATTGTTCATGTGTTTAACGTACTTTTTAACATGAGTTGTTGTATGCTTCATCTTGATACACATTGACCGCAACTATTTCTAACTGATTATTAATAGCAATTGTACAGTTTAGCTTACCTTGTCATTATAGCTAGCTAGGGATCTCACTGACAAGGTTTCAAAATGCTGGCGAATCCACTGTGGAAAGTGGCAGCATTTCTTCTACGTACGACATATTCTGCCACGAGTCTCCCAACCTCTTGAAGTGGAAGTGGCATCCCTAAGCAAAAGAATGATCATTTTCCCTGCTTTATTTCATCCCCAATCTCAATCCTCCATGTGTTTTCTTTTCACTAATTCACATTACTATGGCTCCGCTCTAAATGGTTTGTCAAATTACTGGTGCTATTTTGCGATGTGGACAGTTCTTTGGGTGTTGTGCACAAAGTGCACTTCGCTATTATATTTGGCTTGTATTTATCGTTGACGAACTGGGGGGACCTAATGGGTCTATGTCCATTTTGCGTTCGTATTGTCCATATTCAACCAGTTGTCTGCTCCTGCTTAACTCATCTCTGCTGTAGTAGATACTAATAACAGAAAGTACATATTTGCCCCAGACTTTTTGCCTCCCATCACACAGTTTTTGACGAGGGGGGGGGGGGTCTTTCTGTACAGTCATTACCTTTTTGGACAGAATTCCGAGACACAGCCAAAGCGTTGAGGTGGTTCTGGCTTGGTTTTATCCACATTGCATCTCTGCTATTTGCAGATGTTGTGATGCTTTTGGCTTTTTCAAGTGACCTCCAACTCTTACTGGAGCAGTTCACAGCCGAGTGTGAAGCGGTTAAGATGAAGATCAGTACCTCCAAATCTGAGACAAAGGTCTTCAGTCGGTAAACGATGGAGTGCCCTTGATGGGTCGGGGATTTTGTCCTGCCCCAAGTAGAGGAATTCAAGTATCTTGGGGTCTTGACCAAAAGAACTAGATCCCGGATAAAAGCGATCCAAATGAGTTTCCCCTGCAGGGTTTGCGCCCTCTCCCCTAGAGATAGGGTGAGAAGCTCGGTCATCGGGAGGGGCTCAGTGTCGAGCCGTTGCTCCTCCGTGTTGAGAGAATCCAGTTGAGGCGGTTCAGGCATCTAGTTAGGATGCCTCTCGGACGGTGACAACCCAGGACACGCTGGAGGGAATATGTCTTTTGGCTGGCCTGGGAATGCCTGGGGATCCTTCCAGAGGAGCCGGATGAAGTGGCTGGGAAGAGGGAAGTCTGGGCTTCTCTACTCAAGCTGCTACCCTCACAACCTGACCCCAGACAAAGTGATAGCTAATGGATGGATAGATAGGTACAATCAAACATTTTTGAAATAGTGGTAAAGATAAAATCATGACATTACAACATTACTACATATTTCTTTCCAGAGGCAGAAGACTGATAAGGATTTCCTTCTTCTTGATGGTAGCTCTTTATTTGTGCAGTCATCATATCTGACCATCCATAAAGATAGCAGATACGCTGCACATTTAATATCGCTATAAAGCAGCATCATTGGGAGACACGTTATTAACCCGGGAGTTCTGGCACAGCTGAATGAGGCACGTTTACATTGTGCTGATGTTGCTTCTAATTAGACCACTGTGTGGGTGTGTTGCCATTCCATTTAATAATATCATGTGTCAGTGCAGTGCATGAATTTATGTCTGTGCATGTGTATATTCAACAGCCCAGTTCTTTGTTCTCAACAAAATAAAATCAAGTGTTACAACTGAATGTTACAGAGCCCCTTTAGTGACAGGGTATGAAAAAAAAAATATTTGCGCTAATCTGTTCGCTCAGTAATCCGCTCGCTTAGTTTAGTAACCCATGTGCACGGTTTTGTTATCCGTTTGCTCAGTTCAGTAATCTGTTTGCTGAGTTTAATAAAACCTGTGCACGGTTTAGTAATCCGTTTGCTCAGTTTAATAAACTGTGCACATGGTTTACTGTATTGAGAAAAAAAAAATGCTGTATTGAAGGGAGGTGTCCCAGGGTGATGACGTGTGAGCGAGCCGATGAGAGGGGCCGTTTGTAGTGTGTGGAATAAACGGTTGTCGGCTGTTCCACTCCCCAACAAGTACAAGTTCTGTGTTTCCCTCCCGGTTAATGAAAAGTGTTTGGAACACCTCACGCAGAACACGCCATGTTAACTAATACTTATTTACATTTGCTTGATACTGAGGCGATGAAGCCAGCGAAGCTAAAGCAGCATTTTATAATACTGTTTTTGACTAAATAATTGAAAGCAACCTTTTGAGGGGAATGTGACCCGGTTTGTTATAAGGAGGTGTGCAATTTGCAATTTTTATTTTCTAACCTTCAGTATAGCTGAAAAGTACCAATAATTCTTGTTGTCAAATTGAAAATGTTGATGAATAAAAAGGGCACTTATGTTTGTCTTAAATTATGTTGTTGTTGTTGTTGTTGTTGTTTTCCCCGCAAACATTTTGCAATGGTGGTCCTTGGAAAATGTGCTTTCTAAAAGGGGTTCTTGACTACAGAATGTTTGAGAACCCCTGGCTTATGTAAATTTACTACATAAGTGAAGAAATTATATATATATATATATATAATATATATTAGTTTTTTAAGAAATTCTTCTAAGTAGAAGGCCTGATTTCAAGATCAAAGATCTTGCATTTCATTTACCGATGAAAAAAGGGACCCTGCAAGCATCATTTCTGCGTTTGGGAGAAGAATGGAATCTAACTTACGGTCGAAAGTCTAATGCTTAGCGGTAGTATCAATCTCTTACACTAGTCTCTTAGTCTGCTGAAATGATGTAAAGTTACCCCAAGTGATGTAGTATTTTGTTATTTGCTCCAGTTATCTAAGTGTCTGCAAAATGATCAATGTACCAGATCTCGTTAAATGAGCTACAGTACTTGCTGTTTCGCAGAATGTGTGAACATAGACTCAACTTTGCTTATATGGCACAAAGGTGCCCCAAAAGCGAATAGAAAGCCTTCACTGCCACATTTTATAGCGCAAACCTGTGATGAGACAATCGAGAACTAATGGAGTCTTTTAGCAGCTCTTCACTGTGAACAACGGGACTGGATTTTTTTTTTTTTTTTTGCAAGGAGACGTTAGATTGTCTAAATGTAGGCTACTGACAATTTACAATAATACAAGCAATAATAGATTTTGAGCGTGCAACGATGGATTCTGAGTACAGAAATATATATTAAGTGAGTAATGATAGTTTGAGAGAGCAATGAAAAATTTTGCGCACAGATAAATATTTGCGCTCCAAATCTCATTGCTCGCTTGCAATAGTGGCACAAATATAATTCTACACTTACCTACTCAACTTGGCTCATTTGTTATGAAGGCGCCAAAAAGCCAGCCAATCAAAGCTAGCAAAAGTATATCAATTGACTGTTTGGTCTCAAATTATATTGCTTGTTACGTTCACCCGGAAGTAGCAAACGAGTTGGGGTCACACGGACTTGGGCGACAGACGGTGGACTTCCTTAGACACAATGTACGGGCATTCGTTTTATTATCATTTTTTTATTATTATTATCATTGTCTAATTTTACAGAACTACCTTGTTAGTTTCTGTACTTGTTGTTTTTGTATTTTTGTACTCTAAGGAATTCTTCATGCCCTGGTTGTTTTTTTTTTGTTTTGTTTTGTTTTGTTTTGGTTTTTTTGCGGGGTTTTTTGGGGTTTTTTTTGCTTGGTTTTTGATTTGCACTTCACTATCACCATATTGAACAGTTACCTTTAACTAGCCAAAAATGCCATCACTAGTGCAAACATAATAGCAGCAACATAATAACAGCAAATAACAAAATAATAATAATGAGTAGTGTACAATAAACTACAGGATAAGGATAAATACTCATATGAAAGCTTTGTGACTGAGTGACCGACATTGGAGATTTGTGACTCACCAGGCGGTTAGCTGAGCAAGGAGAAAAAATAGAAAAAGAGGAGTGGACTATCTTGACAGATCAATGTTGAAATGGTCAAATTTTCTCATGAAAAAAAATACATTTATTCATAATGTTGATCTCCTAGAAGTACTTGCTCTCTGGTAAACGATTTCAAATAAGAAGCTGAATGTGGAGCCGACACACCACAGACTAGCTGGAGGAGCTAGTCTTTTGTCTTTATTTTAAAAGACACAACTTCTGGGGACATTTCCATTTTGAAAAGCGCCACCTCTGAGCTATTGAAAATAACCATTTTCAAAACACGCATCAACATGATTTTAAAGAATGAGGTCAATTATTCTCCAGATGGCATCTCGGTTGCTCGTTTTTTTTCTTCCTCCACCAGAAATACATCCTGAGCTGCTGTACATTTAGCCCACTGATGGTTCGCGATGACATAAAACAGGCAACAACTGAATTTGGCCATAGAAAAAGCGAGCTAAAGCATCTCCTGGTGATCAATCACAATTTACAGTCCCTGTAAAGTACTGCATCAGAAACATAGTTGCCATTTTCTATACATACCCTTTCAGACATAATTTGCAGGAGCAGGACTTATTGTGCACATGCTCGCAGCCAAAACATATACCACTTGCATATAAATGATGGGATTTGGAAATTACATTTCTTATGAAATATGTCCATATTTCAAATATGAAAATATCAACGTGTAGCTGCCGCATGACATTGTTCTAAAGCTGACCACTACAATAAAAATTACGACAACAGCATAAAAGCTAACGTTGCCGCAATAGCAGTAATTGGAGTCAGAGGAGGGAATGAAGCCAAAAAGGTGTTTTACTGACATTGAAATGAATTGGAGCTGCCAACAGAGCAAAAGATGTACACACTGTAACACCCATTCCTGCTATTAAATCGGTCCCCTCGGCAAGCCTCTACTCATAACCAAAGTTCCGCCTGTGGGTTAATTATGTACTACAATGTTGATTTTCTGGCCGTATGCTTCCAAAACACACATTTTCGCCACTTGGACATTTTCTACATTTAAACTTTGTCACTAAGAGTGGAAAATCTCTCCTCCCCAACTTAAAAACGTGAAAGTTTCCTCAGAAGGGGGGCATGTATTTAGTCTTGTACAGGTGATACGGGGCAGTGTAGAAACAATACAAGTGCCTGCCATTTGTCTCAACGCCTTTCTGAAGTTATGTTCATCTGCTTGGGCAGGGTGCTGAGATTGCAGAATAAGCAAGGAATTCGTCAAAATGCATAAATAAACAACAGGAACTCTTTCGCTATACCCCAGTAGCTTGGGTTCCCCTTTCTGTTCACACCAAAACACGGCTCTGGAAGGTTCCCCTAAGCATCAACCAGGCGCCTTCTAAGTACCTAGTTGCGAATAGGGTCTTCAGCTAAGTACCCTGGTAGCTCAAGGGGGGCGTGTTGTGCTAACTAAGGCTGATTGGGTGTGTTGTTTAGGTATCAGTAGCCGCCAGTAGACTAAATTTTCACTGTGGCCAGTTTAATGACAGAATGCCCACCATGAGCGAGCATGTCGGTGATGCAGAGCTTGAAAAACTATTTCAAAAATACACAGACAGAACACAGTCTTAAGCAGATTTACGTCCCGGCGATCGGAAACCCACTACAGTTGGTGCACAGTCCATGTATTCTTTTCATAGCTTTTTTTGTCGCAAACGACATGCCGGGAGAAGCAGGAGCATTGGCAAACATGTCCGTCAGCGACGTTGCCTTTTTTCTAGTCCGTGTTGTTGAAGAAAACTGGTGTTGGATGTCCTAGTCCCCCCAAAATACAAGTGTAGACACAGAGCTGAGTCATCGATGGAAGCATGTGCCGGCACCCGCCTTAGCCGAGCATGTTCGTGTCCTCCGGCAAGATCTCCACGAAGCAAGCCCCTGAAAAGAAGACGGACCCACATCCACTGATTGTTGTCAGTGCGGAACATCCTTTTCACCGTGTACTTTTAGCAGGCTTGCCGTCACAAGCACTTGCAGGAAGTACAAAAGTGCTAGCTCCGCCAGCGACTTGTAGCTTTGTTGATAGATTGCATAGGTCTAATAACAAACATCAATTTATTAGTATCAAGCTACCAGAGCTACATATAAATAAAGAAAATCTAAATAGGCTCCATTCTCCAGCATTCACCTTTTCAGTTAGCACCACTTGTTAGACAGGAGGGGAAGTGCAAATTCTCCCCCCTGCCTCAAGTCATCGGTCCAATTTGAATAAGCTTCCCGGTCCGTTGTCCCCCAGTATGAACGCAAACCCGTGGGCTGTAGACAAGGAACTTTGGAACCAGTATGCCTGTGACCTGGAATTTAGAGTACCCGGACTGTTTGGTGTGAAAGAGGCTAATGAAGGGAAAAACTTTGAGGATGTTTTGGGTGGGAAATTAACATTGTAATATTAAAAGCTTCAAAAAGTTCAATGTCCATGATACGGGTGATTTAAATAAATTTACAAGCATGCCAAGCCACTAGGCGGCAGTAGAAAATATTTTTTCACAACTTTAATAATAAATATAATAATAAATGCAGCATACAATAACAGATAATGTCCCATTTTGAATTAACAAGCAAAGCCTATGACACAACTGAAATCATAAAAAGAAAAGAAACAAAAGGAAGAGACCTGGCAGTGGATAAAGAAAGCAGAAGCGCATTTTATTCTTCCGTGCTACCACCACTATCTCGTGTAACCTGGAGCTGTGTAATTTTGCATCACCAGGTGAGCAGTATTCCAGCAGTCAACAAAAGAGAAAGCTGCTTGCTTGCGGTATGCATGTGAGTGATGTGTATAAGACCAGTGACGTAAAACTTTGTGTATAACTGCCATATGCCAACACGGATCAGGAGAATTTGGTAAATCTCAAACTCTGGAGTATTTAGAGAGCTTTGTTTTTAATGGAAAAAAAAACAAAAAGATACCCGGCCACATCTAGCAAACATTTGTCACCTGTTTGCAATAACCTCAAATACATGTAGACGTTGTCAACCAAAATTTCTGTAATGATGACATGTTATTTTTTTCTGGGACAGACACAGAGTGGTGTTTTTTTTTTTTTTATATATATATCCTGAATACTTCGCTCAGCCTGATTAAACAGCAAATTCCACCATCGACTTGATCCTACTTTCTGAATGTTTTCCTTGTACACAGGACTGAATGCAATTAAAAGGCAGAAAAAAAACTGGCAAAGAGGACAAGTGTGACTCGCTCAATTGTGGTTCTGTTGCATTGCTACCGAAAGAAAAGAAATAGAACCGTTGACAGGCGCGCCGCGTAGTCCCGAGCTGCTGTTAGCTGTAACGCTCCGGATAACAACTAACTTTTTCTATAGTCCTGTGCAGTCTTCCTCATGACCCGACAACCAATATTTCAGCACACCAAAATTATTATTTTGCAAGCAATGCCCAGATGAGCACTACAATTTACAAGCAAAAGTGACCAGCAAAAAAAGCTTGCTACTCTGACAGAATGGGAAAGCACATCACTACCGTTCGTGCTAGCATTGGCATCTAACGTCGTGCAACGACACAGCACAGGTAAAAATCCTTCGATCGGCCATAAGAGTTTCACAATGGACGGGGGTCACCAACTGGGCCATTATCAGACATTTGGCTTTCGTCCGTGTGGTATAATAAACAATCAGTCTTGTATTTATTTTTAAATGTACTCTATTCATGGCTCAGCAGTTACCGTACAGTGATTCAATGTGACATTATGGCTTCTTTTTTGTGAGCTAACGTCTTCTGTCGTGCATATAACGTGGGTATCCAAAATGAGACAATACATCACCACTTCACTACACTCCTTGCAAAGAAATTGTATAACCGCAAATTTTGATTGCGGTAATTTACTTCTTTAGAATATTTGCATTTCGTTGTATTGATTTATTTGATTTCATCGTATGTTATTTTTGCAAAATATGTATTTTATGAACAAATGGAAAAAAGCTCACTGAAATTTTCCATTCATTTCATGCAATTAAAGGAAAAATGCTATTTTGGGATACAGGAGACCAAAAAGGAAGTAATTTATCTTTTTTATCTTTTATCTTTTTTATCTTTTTTTTTCAACATATTTACAGCAAACCCTCTGTTATTTGTGAGGAAATGGGACAAGGCACATAGCAAAAAATCAAAATCTTATTGACATTAACCTTTTTTAAGATATATACTATGATTTTACTTGTCCAGCCCGTTTGGGGAAAAATTTTCTTCCATGCGGGCCATCAGCTAAAACGAGTTTGACACCTGTACTCTATGTTCTGTGCCCTGCATAAAATATTTGATTTCTAGTAGAAGCCTTTTTTGTGAATAGTGAAATTGTGAAGTCACAAAATGTTTTACACTGCACTTTAAATCTAACGTGTAAGAGCCAAATTCGTATTTTTTTTTTTTTATTCCCAGTACTTCCCAAAGAGTGGGGTGGACCCCCCTGGGCGGCGCACGAGGTGATGATGTGTCATGTGAAGTACAATTGCAATAAAAATAAGAATTGTCTGTTTTTTCTTTTTTTTTTTTTTTTCAGTTTTGGTACACTTGGTTATTTTTATTTATTTTTTTTTAGACTAAGCTGTAATCCGTATAAACGCTAATCCGTATAAACACTGTAAAAATAATCAGCATTATTGAAAGTTGATTTATACTGCTGTTTTCTTTTGGTATTGTTAAAAAGGATACAGGTATAGGTATTCTTATACAACTTTTAGAGATAATCTTATTTATAGTCAATGCATCGAGTGTGTGTGTGTGTGTGTGTGTGTGTGTGTGTGTGTGTGTGGTTGTCGGGGGGTGGGGTGGGGGGGGCAAAAGTTTTCTCTTTCCTGGGGGGGTGGGTCAAAATATAATTGAGAAGCACTGTTCTGTCACGACATTGAGCAACCATCTTTAACTATTATATTATGCGTCTAGTACAATAAAAGCAAAACTTCCCTTTATATTGCATATCCATTAGGTTGGTTGAAACCTTGCACTAGTAATTGACCATGTCATAGTTGGAATTAATGAGATCTCTCCTGACATATTTGGCATAATTTACCAGTTACAACATTCAGTGCATACTCCCCATTTGGACTCTTTAATGATTACACCCTCCTCGGTTTAGCAAACTAATTTCCAATGTTCAACTAAGCTGCAAATGCTCCACTATAATACTGATCCTCCTTCCCACCCTCCCCCAACATTACCTTTACCTCTGTTATACACAACCATATGTCTCCATGACAACCAGAGAACAGGAAAAGAATCAATGTGCGGGCGGTGATGATAGTGTTGGCAGTGGTGGTGATGATGGTGGGTGGTGCAATGATAATGAAGAATATACTGTGACTGTGTTTCCTGTTGCTTTCAGAGGTATTTTTTGTGGTTTTGTAATGGGATAGAATAGAATAAATATGAAAGCATTTATTATAATTATACACAGGTATACAGCAAAATTGTGAGTGCGGCTCTAATTGTTGCATACAAATAATATGAACAATACAGAAAATATATAAAGAAGAGGATATCAATCACATGACTGCAATTGTTGTTTTCAGTGTCCTCATTTTAAATGACCCTAAGAAGAATTCAGAAGTGACTTTTTGTGGCAGTTTTCCCCTGAACCAATACAGTTTTCCGGTGTCATAAACACATTTTTGACAAACTTTGGTAAAAAATACTAAATATAATGACTGCAGCACTCCCACACTCAATCCTAACGTGGAGTCTGAAGCAATCTCACAGCCCTAATACACAATCCTGTTCAAATGAAGGCACTTTTGTTTGAAACTTAACCACTGCTTTTCTACATCTGGCATTTTATAAGGATGTTAAGGCAAAAACCAGACTAGCAGGAATGGGGGGTGGGCGGGTACAACAGAGTTGATCATTCATGCAAAAATGGGTGTGGATATTGGCAGAATGCACAGTGACCTGGCATGCAGAAATGGGTAGGGGAGGGGTAGCGCACGCAGCAGCGTTGAGTTGAGAGGTTGGAGCCTCGCTGAAAGCACTCTACTATGTGTTGATAATGAAAAATACAGTCAATATATTGTGGTTAAACAATTGAAGTTTGTGAATTCAGTGTAGCTCCCAACACCAAATCGATCCTTTACAAACAAAAGGCATTCCGAGCAGAACTATTTGCTAGTGTTAGCGCCCCTGGTAGCTGAGCCAGCCAGAGAAATGGCAAAGTCCAGCTCACGCCCCTGTTCGCCCACTCCTTCACACGTTATTCCTCTTTTTATTCCACCCGTTTTTTGATGCGTTTCAACTCATTCCCAGTTCATCCGATTCACATAGTTACAATTTCAGATTATTCCAATTACTCGTGCGACCGCTGCTTGTATTTTTCTCATTTCCATCATTCATAATTTTCCCACAATTCCTTGTTTTCCATGCCAAAAATGCCATTGACTTAACATTGAGGGATTTTACATTTCATATTTACAGCTTCACATTTCATGTTTTCAATATTTAGCTCATTCATCTCACCTTAGCGATCATTCCCATTATTACAATAATTCATACATTCCAATATGTTCCCATAAATCCATATTTATCACCCTTTAATCTTTCACAATTCATTTTCAATGGGAGGATTCCCCATTCTTTCCCAATGGGAGATTTAACATTTCATATTTTGAGGTTTTCCATTTCACATTCATAATATTTAACCCTTTCATTTCACTTCATGGGTCATTCCAATCATTCAAATAATTCACACATTTTAATCATTCCCATAATTCCATATTTTCACGTCAATATTACAATATTCATATCCAATGGGAGATTTCACATTTCATATTTTGAGCTTTCCCATTACACATTCACAACATTTAAGTCATTCATTTCGCTTAAGAGACCATTTCCGTAGTTCATAATAATTCATAAATATTAATATGTTCACATAATTCCATATTTTTCACCTATAATAATTCATAATTCATTCCCAATGGTATATATAACATTTCACATTTTAAGCTTCCACACTTCACTTACACACCATTCAATTCATTCCTTTCACATTTTCATCGTTACTAATATTCACACATTCCAATAATTCCATCTCCCTTCAGTGTTTTTGCCTTCACACGCCATTTCTTCAGGAATTGCACATTTTCTAGTTTATTATTGTTATGATAATGATGATGCCAGCATAGAAGGAATTGTTTGGCCTTTGTTTGGTGTACAGTAATGTGTACAGTAATGTGCACTTTATGTCCCTTCCCACCATCCACAATCAAAATAAAATCTCCAACGCTCCATGGTGATAAAAAGGTTGGGGACCCCTGATATGCAGTATATAAGCTATAGTCCTTCCATTCATTACCTTCCGCCCCGGCCACTTCACTGAGCTCCTCGAGCAGGCATTCCCAGTCAGCCGAGTGACATAGTCCCTCCAGCGTGTGTTGGGTCGTCCACGGAGTCCCCCCCCCCCAGTGGGACATGCCCTTAACACCTCATCAGGCAGCTTTCCAGGAGGCATGTATCTATAGATAACAGTAGAAAGTGTAAGATAGCGTAATAAAAATCCTTTAAATTTTTACATTTTCAAAATTAGCTAAATCATGACGTCTAGGCTTCGCACAAGTGGACCGCTGAATGAGTTACTAACTGTGGCAAATTATGCACAGCTTTTATTTCATTTTGCACAAGCTTTGAATGTCACAATTTTGTTAAAACATTTAAAATATCTTTACAATATTGTTGTCTGTACATGTTGCATAGAATTCAATAAATGTTAGGTTTATCACTCAAAATCGTAATCCTCCAGAATGATTGAAAAAATATATATTTTGGAGGGATTTTCGCCCAGTCCTACGTTGTAAGAAGTAGTTTGAAAAGTGAGGTTCCTTTTTGTGTACAGCATAATCAAAAGAGAATCTCAATTGCCTGCTCTGAGAAAATCAATGAAGAAATGGTCAACTCTGAGGGAAGGCGACAGAGTACTACAACGCACTGACTCTCCATCGCTCGTTTCTTTCTGGAATTTATTCTGCAGAATTCAGAGCAGGCATGCTTATATAATGCTGCTGGGTCTCCCTTGAGGGGTGCCTTCGCGCGTGTGTGCGCGAGTGAGCGATCGCATGTGTGTGAACGCTGTATGCATCACATCAGTGAAAACGAAGGGTACTGCAACATCCCACCATTAATAACAGCAGAAGTCACTGTAAGAACTAGGAGCATGTCAATAGCAAAGCTGGTTCAACGAAAATAGCAACCTCTGTAAAAAAATATTTTTTTAAATTCCGTTACTGCCCTCTAGTGGACACAAGCAAAACATACGTCTAACAGTTGTCTAAACATGTACACTAATCAGATATTAAACGTAAGAAAACTTTGCACACATACATTGATCACACGATCTGTTGCTTTTAAAAATAATTATTCAACACAGCAAAAAAAAAAAATTAAGTACAGCTGGAGCCTATTTGGGCTGGGGGCTATAACACAGTTTAAGAAAACACACAAAATTTTATTGTTTTCTTGAATTGATACAAAAATGACTCAAGGTCACTTGTCATCTCTTCTAATGAGGTAACAGCAACATTAAAGGCGGAAGCTTTTACTCCGTCTCCACACATGAACATGTGATTTGCATGTTCATGAAGGCTGCGCGCAGTTGTGTGGCATGTGCATATTTTAGAGCGTGTGCGCGTGCACGCGCCGTGCGCGCGTGTCACAGATTATTAAATTCCCGGCCACAGATGGTTAAAACCATGAAGATTAGAAGTCAGAGGAATCCCGGACTATTGTACTAAAGGAGGAGGAAGAATGCTTTCGTTGTATTGCATTCAACTACAGTGATTGGCAACATGAAAGAGATTAGATCAAATGCACACAGCTCCTTCATTTTGTAATGAATCTGTTGGCACACATAAAATACCCAGTGTGTCGCTCCTGAAAACTGATTGTGAAGCTAAAAAGTGATTGCAGAACTTTGTAGTGAAAACGTTGAAAAATAAAGCTTCTCTATTTCTCTCATCAGGTTGCCATTATTGCTGGGAACTTTGATCTTGCTGAATTTATCAAGAACCACAAAGAGACTGATATAGGTGAGTAAAGGACAATATAGGTTCTTTTTTCTTTCTTCCATCACTCAACCTATTCCTTCTCAGTCACCAGTGTGTATATCCGAATCTCTGCTGGGATACATTACAAATCCTCCAAGCCACGTACTTTTTAAACGACCTACCAGTATAATCTCCACGATGGGATTAGGGGAACCAAGAGGATGAAAGTTTATGTTTACACCAGGACAATCTCAGTCTGATTAGAGTGAGAGAAAAGACTGCCTTAGATGCCCTGATTTGATGGCCAAAAGTGTCTCTAGTGTAAGAATTTCTTTATTGGGTTTCCTCATGTGCGTGCGTGTGTATGTGTGGATGTGGATGTGATAAAACTGGAAACTGGGAAATGGATTCTCATATTGATTGGAATTGGGGGTAGGGAATCATACAATATGAGGCTCCATTTTGTGAGGATTTGAAATTGTGTCTTCTGTGTTTGTGTGAGAGTTGAAGAGGGACTTTATTTGCGTGACTCTTCAGTGAATTTTTCATTATATTATTCGCGGTTCCCAACCTTTTTTTCAGTGATTCACCCCCTGTAAAATATGTTTTCATATTTTCAACCCTTAATCAGTGTAAATCATTTTTGGGTTAAAACAAAACAAAACAAAACAAACAAAACAAAAAAAAAAGACTTAAGACATGCCACTGGTGTCTGATTAAACTTTAAAAGCCTTCAAACCTCATTTGTATTGGTCCTCATATAATAATCAACATAAAGTTTTCCTTTTTGAGAAATAGAAGAGATCTGTTATCAAAAAGAAATAACTTACTTCTTAATAATTATACTGTATATCCTGATCCTGGAGAGATCCTGGAACTGACGATCAACAATATTTCATGAGGAAATATGGTTGATCGTCAGTTCCAGGATCTCTTTCTATAACAAGTCTAGTTCTTTTAATTCAATGTTTTTAAAGCAAGTTATGTCATGGTGGTGATGCTCTTTTGTTGCGATAACATTCAAGAGCAGAAGATCTTGACAGTCTGTCATTAGTTTACAAGCTACGGTCATTAGCCTATCAGCCCAATTTCAACAAAAGAATTATGATTATGTTGGCCCTTAACCCTTGATGATGCTAAATCTTCCAAATCAACTGCAGTATGTGTTTCTGCCAGGAGAGGTTCTTAGCTGTTTCAGAAGCTTCTCAAAATGAAGCCATTATCCAAGCAATTGGCCCCAAGTGAACGACCAAAGATTCATTTGAGCATCACTAAAAATGCGCTACATTATCCTAAAAGGGACAATGTACAATATTTAGACCGTTTTTAATTACGGACAGCAGGAGGTGCTGCATTTATCATTGTCTGTAGCTATAACAGATATGGCAGCCTCTAGGGGAGTGCCACCCCCCATGTAATATACTTTAATGATAACTAGACCTACGATTATATTTAAAACATACTGTTGGCTTAGAATACATTTATGTGCAGGTTTTCTTTTTCATTTATAATCATTTGATTTATTCCTTTTTAATGAAAAACAGTCTACATTTTTTACATTGTCCCTTTTAGATTGAAACCTGATGAGCTCCTGCAGTATTTTGTGTTTAATTCTGGCTTCTTTTTTTTGTTTTTTGTTTTTTTGCTTTACGTATGCGTGGCGTGATGCCATCTTGATTTGCATATTCCACTCGAACTCTAAGGATTGGATCCACAAATCCGAAGATGGCAATCCAGAGGAGATGTGTTGTGTCTCGTGAAATTGCACTCACAAGTTTTCGATTCGTAAACTCAACACAATTTAGAGTCGTACTCATGGTGGACTTTTACGGACCGATCCTCTTCTACGGAAACTAGCTCTTGGGACATAAAATGTTTGTCCTTAAAATACATTGTTATGTCTTTCACGCTTGTTGCTTGATATACAACGATGATACTCTGGACTACGATGTTGTGTTAACTCTTTACTAGCTTATAGCACATAGTTGTAACAAGTGGTACAACGCAACCTGGAGCCTGGGTCCCCATCATGCATTGTGTGACAAACTACGGGTAACATTAAGGCTCAAAATACACCACAAACATGACATTCAAACATAAGGGTGTATGTGCGCTTGGCACAGGACACTCTTGGCCAGGGGTGTCAAAGTTAACTAGACACGGGGGCCAATTGAAAAAATTAACTCCAAGCCTAGGGCCAGACTTAGCCAACATTCATTAGAAGAAATGAAAAAGACTGCACATTCTCTGGTGAACCCAATTGAACCTGAAAACTTAACAAATATATTTTCATATTATTGGATCGGAAGAATAAAACAATTATTTCTCATTGCTCTGTAAGTATTTTTTTTTAACAAGCACAAAAGACAAACTTCCGTTATAAAAAAAAAAAAATCCCCATAACATGCACATTAAATGCATGTGGTGATATTATTCAAGGCACCATCAGTATATTTTCACCGGGAATTCGCAAAAGTAGGCTACATTTTTTTCAAAGTAATAAGTAACATCAGTCACTCAAGTAAAATATTTTTGAAACGTAATTTAAAAACAAATTGGTGGTAATTTAATCATTTCTAGAAGGAATCACACTTTAACTTGAGGGGGTCACATTTTTACACTCAAACACTGTCCATTTTCCCTTGGTCTATGATACACGATTCAGTGCTTTGGTTCCTGTTGACCCAGGATTGGGGTCTTGACACCTTCATACAGATCATGTCCTGTAGTTGTGCCATTCGTAAGCTGTAACTCTAAAAACTCCACTATCACGCTCTGGCTGGAGTCCACTCCGCGAATGAAAATTGGACATTGTCAGCAAAGTCATGCTGTCATCCATTGCTTGGGAATATGAAATCTTTTCCCTTTCTCACAGCGTTTCTTTTTTAGATTGATGGACACGGTGTTTCTGTTCAGGTACATGTTTAAAAAAAGTTGCCTTTTCTTTGGACAAATTGCGTCACAAACTTTAAGCACGTTTTTGATAAATTGCCCCTCTGAAATTGGCCTGGTTAATTTTTTCTTCTGCCACAATAAAACTGGCCTTGACAGAAGCTTTGCTTTGTGATGTGGCTTTTCTAAACAGAGCCTGCTGAAATTTAAGACCTTGTGTGGAATTCTTCCACCTTCTGTAGCATTTGTTTCATGTCCTTAGTCTTGTTTTTGTCCACGTTACGTTTCATGATGCCATCTCAGATTATATTATTTCATTACCTCCACATTTTTTCCACACATAAGACACATGGGTTTTCCAGAAACCTGCGTGAACGTGTAATCCGACTCCCACCTTGTTCAAAACCCCCGGTTCTCAGTGTCCACCCGAGGTTTTGATGAGTATCTGAAAGCCGACTTTTGTTGTTATGCTAGCTAATGACTTCTAATGAATACAGTGAACCCTCCACTTCGACCATCGCCGATTCACTACATCGCAGATTTTTTTTTTCTTTACGCGGATTCACGACTTTCACTTTTTTCATTACTGTACTATATTGCGGAGAGACTTGCTGTGACGGTTTCTTGCATGCCACACACTTTAACTCTAATTCAACGTCCGGGCCACTGCTAATATGACCGCAGCTGTGCAAGACTTCAAAGGAAAGGAACTGTTCACTTACTGTACAGTGTATAAGGTTTAATCATTGAAGATTTAATTAAATAAGTGTACTGCAGTAATATTCGTCCTAAATAATATGTATAGTATGAAGACTTTTCACATTTAAAATAAAAAAAAATCATTTTTTTCTTTTTTTTTTTTTAATGTGAAAAGTGGGTGCGCTACATTTCTGGTTTTACTTATCGCAGGGAGATTACAGTCCCCATTAACCGTGAAAAACAAGGGATTACTGTAATGAAATTAAGCCACCTTCTGCTAAGGCGTGCCACCATTGCATTGTGGTACAATTAGTATTGGTGTGTGTAGAACACCTGTGGCCTGCAAGCCGCAGTAGGCCTGCAGGCCGGTTCTATTCATAAAACAATATCATCCCGGGAACCATAGAAAACCCTCATGCGGGCCAGAACTGTGCCGCAGGTCGTGACTTTGACATATATGCTCAAGGCCACAGTTCATAACAAGTCCAATAGTTCAAGTGCCTTGGTTAAATAAAATCCTCAAGGCAATTTTTCTTTCCCCGGATAATCGTTCATTAGTGTACATGGCAGAAAAAAAATGACAAGCCTATCGCAGCAAAAAATTAATCTTCAGTATGATGCCAACATGTCGGAAATGTGGTAGGAATGCTAACTTCAAAATAAACCTTAGTTGACCAAATAATATATGGACACGAGAGCCTTTGTACGCTACTATAGTAACAGCTTGACTTGTCTCTCTACTCCAACTGTTTCTCCCAATGCCCGCTGCAACCAACACAACATTGTTCTGAAATAACTTTCAATCGCTAATTCAGGGCAATAACAAACCACCTAATTATGCTGACATTGGCATTCAGCCAGTGGGCTCGGGTTCTGTGATAGCTGCATCTAGCATAAATTAGCCAGCAGCACTCATGTACTTCATTTAGACTTGGTTCCCATCGCGACATAGACCAATGAGGGCGGGGGTTGTAGTCCACTCCTGCCCACATGGCCTATGTTGCGCCGGGAGTCTTGTAGGAGAACCTGAGAACTGATTGATTGTTTAAGCAAGTCAATCTTCTCCAAGCTGTTGACTGTCTCCAGCAAGCAGTTTTCTCCTCATCGTGAGAACCCGCAGAAGGATTGGCAGACTAGGGTAATGGTCTGTTCAGGGGTACTGGAGAGGAGGTTACATTGAGAAGATTTAGCATTTTCACAAAATCAGGTTTATTACACTATTTTTTTAGACTATAAGATGCACCGGCATATAAGCCGCAGCAGCAAAAATTTACCAAAAAAACATCTTTTGCCACCGATAAGCCGCACTGCACTATAAGCCGCAGGTCATAAAATCAGATATTTATGCAAAAAGATGCTATATGAAAGTTTTAATTTTTTTTGTATATTTGTATTTTAAAATCGTCTACCAACTGCAATATCCTCTCTTTAACAGCATTCTGTTTCCCATTGTTTAACTGATAGATTAATTTAGTGAACATTGCACACACTGGACATAAATTATATATACAATCATAATATTATAAATACAATCATATTTACTGCATACTGTATATCAAACACAAACTTTTATACAAGATCTTTATGCCGTCCTCACTCCGAAGCGTGGGGTTTTTCGCCAGGTAGACGGCTGGATAACGACGTTTCAAATAACCAGACTGTCTTTCCTTTTGCGCTGCTTTATTTGAACAATGGCCATTGACTATTACCCTCTTTAGTTCGCCATGAAACTAGAAAAATAAAACACGTAATCAGCTAATGATACTGTCACGTTGGGGCATGGCGGGTTGAGGAGGTGCGGGATGTTGGAAAGGCGGAACCAAAAAATGCAGGGCTGACTGGGGTAGGTTCGAGTAAGGTGATTTAATAACACAGGCAGGGTTGAAGGAATCGAAAAATACAAAGTGCAAACCAAAACGTTGAACTGAAGCTGACTGGGGGCGACAAGGAACGGGGGGCGACAATGAACGGGAGGCAGCACGGGAAGGAGGGCAACGCGAGGCAAGACGGCGAGGGGAAGACGTACAAGGAGCGTGAGACGAGGCAGCGGGGGGACGACGAACAATGACCCGACAAAGGGACGCGGCAAAACACTGGGGCTTAAGTACTAACCGAACTAACTAAGACGCAAGACACCTGGGGACAACAATGGGCGGGGAAACTTACTGGAGGGAACACGCGGGCGACAGGTGAGGTTAATTAGTGATGACAGACGAGGGGAACACAGAGGACCTATAACTGAAACTACACAACCCAAAAACCCACAACGAAAAACAGATCATGACAGATACATAGCGTCTCTCGAGCTAACAAGCAAGTTGCACAATGAAACAATGAAAAAATACTCTTATTTCCAATGTCTCTAACAATAAACAAAACAGATGAACAGTGTCATAATTTTGACAACTTGTTTACTTACGGACAATTCTCGTCCAAGGCAAAACAAAATAAGATCAGCAATCCTCAAACCTTAACCTGTCGTCTTTGCGTGCTTCCACCTTGGATAACTCACGTCTATTGAGAAAAACAATATTTCGAAGTAGCCAGAAGAGGGTGCTCTAAGTCTATGTACAAATCTCAAACAACAAAGGTGGTACTGCACCTCTGAAGGGCAGAATAATCTTGATAATTTTAATAATTCAAGTTAGACATTTTTTAAAAAATATTTTTAATATATTTTAAAACTCTTTTTGAGCACAGCCATTGATTCACATCTTTGCAGTTCTATTTAATAGTCGTTCCATAAACTGACTCCTTGAACAGATACACACATGTGCTTGACCGGTGGGAAAAAAACAGCAGATAAGCCGCACTGGACTATAAGCCGCAGGGCTCAAATCATGAGGAAAAAGTCACGGCTTATAGTACAAAAAATACGGTATATATAATACACTTAATCCGCCTTTAAATGACAAATGATCTACGCTCTGTGGCTCAGTGGTGCAGTAGTTAACACATCATCCTCACAGTTCAGGGACCCAAGTTCAAATCAACCTCGCTCCAGCCTTCCTGTGTGGAGGTAGCATGTTCTCCTTGAGCGAGCGTGGGTTCTCTCCGGGCACTGCAGCTTCCTTCCACACTCCAAAAACATGCCATACAGGTATCTTGGATGTCCTACATTGTTCTTGGGTGTGATTGGATGCATGAATTGTTATTTGTCTCTGTGTACTCTGCAATTGGCTGGCAAGTTCAGGGTGGTCCCCGCCTACTGCCCAAAGTCAGCTGGGATAGGCACCAGCAAGCCTGCAACCCATGAGAGGATAAAGGGCTCTGGAAAATGAATGACTCGATGAAAATATGATATGATATGATATATGTTATAAATTATATATAATAGATGCAGTTAGCTCAAAAAGCCTCTGCCAAACCATATTTGAATGGAAGTGGAATTTAGTGTTATTGTCACTAATAATACCTCATCCTTCTCGGTTGTATCAAAATTACAGTTCTGATATAAATTACTACAACTACTAGAAATGGACTTTACTGTATACAGTATATTTATTCACAAAACAGCATTAATTGGTCAACACTTCCAAGTTAATTTAAATATTGTACAGTAGTTTTATACAGTATCACTAGTTAAATACACAAAGCTTTATTTCGATTGTAGTTCTGCTATTTGCGACGTTGCAGTGCACAGAGCGAACTTGGGGATTACAGGACCTAAGACAAAATGAAAAAAGATAAACAACCCGATGAAAGAGATGAGTTTGAAAGGGAAATGAATGAAGAGGGACACAAAAAATGTAATCTAATCTAAAAACATAATCCTTCAAACGTTTCTCTCATGGACACCATCCACCAGCGGGCAAAACCAGACAGCATTGACGACCTGGCTAAATTGTGCTGAAAATAGAATGTAGAGCAGGATTGAAACACGACCAAAATGCAACCTCCTTCTCTCTTTACATGATATTGTGTTTGGATGTCTGTTTTGTCTTCAACGATGTGTTTGGGATGGAATGTTTTTACTCCTGGATCTTCCATTGGCCACAATGGGCTCAGCCTGTTGCACAGGTTTGTGCCTCCTCTTTTCTATTTGCAAGTGCATGATTGCATGTGCGTGTGTCCAAATCGGTGAGTGAGGGTGGAGACAGACAGACAGAAGACTATGTAAATAGTGGGCCACGGGCAGATTTTGTGCGTTTACCGAATTTCTCCATGTCAACCTTTTGTATAAATCGGAACCCCCCCACCCCTTTAATTAGGGTGAAAAACCACGAGTCTAGGTCTACCCCTGACTTTTGTGGTTCCGCATATCATAGCTGTCCAATTAAAACACATGGTGTGTGTTATTAAAATGATGAAAATGGTACTTTCTTCACCGTATAGCCAATAACATGCTGTTGCCATTATGGGGGGGGACAATGTGCGCGCGCATAGACGCAAATGCTGAAACTAACGTTGCAACAATAAAACAATTTGAAGTTTCAATGCTTTATTTTTTGACACAGTTGAATGTGAATGCGGAGAAAAAAATGATCCCAGAATCTTTGTAAGGATAGACAAGTCCACTCTGCAATTTTTCTGTGAAATTAATGTGAATGGTTTAAAATTTGGCTCACAACTTGATGATGGGGGAAAAATGTTTTTCCTCCTGAAGGTTGACCATTTAAGAACCACTTCACTATCTAGAGCAGGGGTGTCAAACTCGTTTAAGATTGCGGGCGCATGGAGGAAAATATATTCCAATAAAAACATGGTGTACAATTATGTAACTTTAAAACAACAACTTCATTTTTTTATTATTTTTAATATATATTTTTAATATTATTATTATTAATCATAAAACATTGACGTTACTTTTAATCATAAAACCTTTTCAAGTTCTTTTATTTATTAAAGATTTCAGCTCATTTTTATAATTCACAAAATCATCTTGCAGTCTGGATTAAACCCATTTGTGTGCCAGAACAGTTTGTCGTTGCTGATCCAGATGCTGTATCTGTCAATTAAGACAAGCTTTCTCAAAATGATCATCGTTTCATGCTGTTGAAACTCAGTGGAAATTCCCTTCGACAGCTTGTACGACAAATGAATATGGCTGTGACGCAAGTAATATATATATATATATATATATATATATATATATATATATATATATATATATATATATATATATATATATATATATAGTTGAGCCGAAAGGTGAAGCTCTCTATTTACTGGTCGATACAAGCGGCCGAAATGAGTTTCCTCTGCAGGGTGTCCAAGATACATGCCTTGAAACATGTTTCTCTTTCTCATTTGGTTCCCAGTTTCCGGGTTGTATAGAGTAAATTGTTGGCTCTAATGTTAAAATGTAGGCAAATGTTAACAGAGCTGATACCTCATTATGTTCATCAAAGATTGCATTGCACTCCGAGACATACTGCTTATGTTTGCGCATCAATCACTTCCATCAAGGTAAAATTAACCAAACATGAATTAATGTTATTTGAGTTTGGTTTTAACCTTGATTGGTAACAGTCCTTCCTTCTTTTGAAACTGCAATTGTCCAGTAGCACTGATGAACTCAAAATGTCATGGTGAACTTTTCACATAAATATTGCTATAGATATTTCTTGTCCGCTGTCCATTGAGTTCTTGTTTTACCTGGCAATGTCATGTCAATGCGAATAACAAATATGACACACATGTGTCCAAATGCCTTTGAATTATATAACATATCAATAAAACTTCTTATCACAGGCCACACTAAAAGTCAAATAATCTGGTGACGCAAAACTCCTAAATCAAGTTTCCCATTGGGGCGCTATGCCATCAATCCCTTATCTTGCCCACCTATCCTCACTTGGGTCACAATTGTTCTGGAGTCTATCCTAGCTGTATTCAAGTAGTAGGCGGGGTACACCATGGTTGCCAGCCAATTGCAGTGCACATATCGAGAAACATCCATTTACACCCATAAACACACCTGAGGGCAATTTAGAGTGTCCAGTATTCTTAGCATGCAAGACTTGGAAACATTAAAGGAAACAGGAGTACCCAGAGAAAACCGACACAGGCACAGGAAGAACATGCAAACTCCACACAGGAAGGCGAGAGCTGCAATTAAACCCACACTAGCTGTGCTATGAGGCCAACGTGTTAACCACTATTCCACTGTGCAGCCCATATTGTGTGCAAAAAAAAAATCCCATACCCCCTTTCGAATCACAGCTGTTTTTATTTTGAGCACATTGTAAAATAAATCAAAAATTATAGTCGCGGAGGGGTACAAGCCAGTTCCTTTATGTCCCAGTCCCAAGCTTGGATAAATACAGAGTATTGTGTCAGGAAGGGCATCTGATGTAAAACTTCTGCCAAATCAAATATGCGAGTCAAACCTTGACCAGTTCGGTCAAGGCGTGGGTTAACAACGACAGCCATCAAGGCTGTTTACCTACAGGGAGCTGGCGGAAGCTGAAATAGAAGATGTGATGTTCAATGTTGTTAGTGGCTATGCCCCACAGATAGGATGTGAGTTAGAGGTGAAGGAAATTTTCTGATTGGACCTTGATAAAATGATGCAATGAATTTCTAGAAATGAGAGAGTTGTTTTTGGTGCAGACTGCAATGGACATGTTGGCGCAGGAAACAATGGTGATAAAGAGGTGATAAGCATGGATTGGTATTCAGAAGAGAAATGCAGAAAGTCGGATGATGGTTGACTTTGCAAAAAGAATGGAAAGTAGTGAAAGAGTAGACAGATAGACAGCACCTTGTGTAGATGACGCAATCTTAAGGAGATCAGTGAATGCAAAGTCGTGGTAGGTGAAGGTATAGCCAGGCAGCATAGGATGGAGGTGTGTAGGATGACTTTGATGGGGAAGGAAAAGAAGAAGGCAAAGACAGAGAAGAGGACAAAATGGTGGAAGCTAAAAAAAAAAAAAAAAAAGAAAGAGTGTTGTATGACCTTTAGAAAGGAGTTGAGAGAGGCTCTGGATAGTTGAGAGGTGCTTCCAATTGAGTGGACAACTAGGTCAGACAGGTAGGCGAGTGCTTGGTGTGTCTTCTGGAAAGAAAATAGATAAGAACACTTGGTGGTGGAAAGAGTAGGTGCAGGAGAGTATACAGAGAAAGAGTTTAGCCATGAAGACGTGGGACACTGAGTGGACCAAAGGTATTAGATAGGAGGACATGAAGATGCAACGTAATGTGAAAGTAGAGGTGACAAACACCAAACAAAGGGCTTACAATGACTTCTATGCTAGGTTGGACTGTAATGAGAGAGAGACTGACCCTTACAGGTTGGCAAAGCAGAGAAACATGGATGGGAGAACATACAAGAGGTCAGGGATTTCAAGGATTTAGATGGAAACGTACTAACTGATGCCAGTAGTGTGACAGGAAATTGGAAAGAGTACTTTGAAGAATTGATAAATGAGGAAAATGAGAGAGAACGAAGAGCAGAAGAGGTGACTGTGATGGAACAGGAAGGAGCAAAGATGGTGTAGTAAGGGTGACGTGAGAAGGGCACTGAATTGTCACGTCCCAGCTCATTCATTGTGCTTGGTCTTAGGCAGAGCTCTCCAGCGGCAACGAGGGGGCGGGGCTGATGGCCACGCACCTGTGGCTTGTTCCCATCAAGGGCTTTTTAAGGCCAGCAGCTACAGGAGAGCACTGCCGGGTTATACCTTTGCCAAGCTCATCTTCAGCACACTGAAGCCCCAGCATTCCCATTCTGTGTTTACCCAGCCTCGTGCGCATCCTTGGTTTGTACTTTGTTATTCTAGTATATTCACTTTCACGTGTTTTTTGTTGTACTTTGTTTCAGTCGCTCTCCTGTGGTCCCCGCTCCCTCGATTACCACGTGCCCCCGTTTTGGACTCTTGCTTCAGACACGTTTTGTCTTGCTTTGTTTTGCTCGGGAATCGACCACCGGAGGCTACGCGGGGACAACCGCCGGAGACATGGTGGAGGCGGTTGTGGGAGGTTGGACAGAGGGGACTGGTCAGAGACAGAGGTGATTTAAGGGAACTGACCTGGGATGGGAGTGGATGTTGGAAGCCGACATAGAGCTTGGAAGCCGGCCGCGGAACGCCTTAAAGGTTGGCCGCTGGGCGACAGTTGCAGGCTTGGACGTCGGACGCAGACTGGTGACTGGCTGGGAGAACTGAGGCAGACGGGTGACTGGCTGGGAGGACTGAGGCAGACGGGTGGGGTTCACAGAGGTCGGGCGCCGACTGGCGGGGTTCACAAAGGTCAGGCGCCGACTGCCGGGGGTCACAGAGATCTCGCGCCGAGTGGCGGGGTTCACAGAGGTCGAGTGCCGACTCGCGGCAGTCACGGAGGTCGGGCGCCGACTGGCCCGGGTCACAGAGGTTGTTCGCCAACTAGTAGGGATCACAGAGCTCGGGCGCCGACTCGCAGGATTCACAAAGGTCGGGCACCGACTCGCGGAGGTCTCAGAGGTCGGGTTCCGACTTCTGACTCGTGTTCATATTGTCCATATTCAACCTGCCGTCTGCGGCTGCTATACTCTTCTTTGCTGTAATTATTTTTGTAATTAGTAATAACAGAAAGTAAACATTTTGCCTTTTCTCCTCTGATCTTGCTGTGTTTTTGCCGAATTTGAGCAAAAAAATAAACACCATTATCATTTGAGTTCTCGTTTGTACCACGTAAAATATTACTATGGTTTTTTTTAGTGGAATGCATTACACTTCCGCGTTAAAGAAAAAAAAGTAATGCATACAGTAATTACATTACCTTTCTATTGCATTACTCCCAACACTGAAGAAGGTACTGTATATGTGAAAAAAAAAAATTGAGGTCAAAGACACATCAATTGAGACAGTGGAAACCATTGCACAATATTTCACTGGCAAAAAAAAAAAAAAAAATCTGTGTGGCATGCATTGCACTTCCGCGTTACAGAAAAAGTAATGTATTACCTTAAACAAATTACTTTTCTAATGCGTTACTCCCAACACTGAATAAGCGCAATGTGATAAGATTAAATTAATTGAGGTCAAAGTCACATCAAAGAAGACAGTGGAACAAAACCATTGCGCAATATCTCACTGAAACACTGGCAAAAAAAAAAAATGTTTTTCTAAAAAATGTATTGCATTTACTGGTGATAACCGCAACACAAATTTTAGAGAGTGTCCACATGATGATGGAGCATTTATTGTGTTTTCAAGTTTGAAGAGTATCCCGCACAACAAACCCACCGCACATTGAATAATTGTGTTCATCATGGGGTCGACACAATAGAAATATCATGTTGAAACTCTAACACAACTTCCATATTGACACTGTAGACACGGAGAACCAGAAGGATGCTTTCTCACAGCGAGACAAAGTGGCTGACATGGTTCCCAGGCCTTGAGACGATGATATAGATGTTTCCAGCTTTGAAGGCATTCTTTTTGTCTCAGACAAAGCCACCTTTTTGAAAATGACTTCAGTGAGGTCTACCTCTGGCACATGTGCTCACTCATATCTGTGTTACACACCCACATTCGAGAAATGGAAAAGGAGAACCTCTCCTTTACGGACGTTAAGTAAAAACTGAACAGCATCCTAACCATTCTTCTTGAATGCTGAAGCGGCAACTTTTTGTCCTTATAGTTAAGGGACTACTAGCACAAAAACGCAGAGATGCACTTGGTAAGAGCTGTGACCAGTTCTGTTCTGATGTGCAAGGCCTAGAGAGTTTTCCTTGTTTTTCACTGCAGACAAGTCTATAACAATCTCCAAGATGGGTCGCTAAAATGCTGACGGCATAATAGGCTACTGACTTTTTCAGTTGGGAAAAAAAGTAATAATTAAGAAATGTACAGTCAGTGTATGTGTTGAAGATTGTATTGCGGCTTTCTATACAGTTTTAAGCCTGTCTAAGAATGATGGACAGATGGGTATATAGACCATCCTCTGCCACTGTGCGATAATCCAACAGGGAGCTGTATCGACCACACTTCTAAATACACTCCAAATACACACTCACGTGCAATGTGTCTGATACAAACCCATACAAACACACGCACACAATTTTTTTCTTGGACCTCTATTGTCAGAGTTTCTAGTGTGTTATATTGTACACACTAAACCGCAAATGACCCTGTTTAGATTGATGTATTGTGTATGTGACTGAATTGACAGAAAATGACTTCCTTCCTTCAGTAAAACAAACAATTTTGCTTGCACACAGAAAGGTTTTTACACATCCATGAGCAAAATTTGTTGATGTTACTTTTCTTCGAAAGGAACCATTTTGACAAGCATTTAGCCACCATTTACCATTTTAAATCCCTTTGCGTTAGATCAAATGTGATCTATGTCAGTTCCCTGTGGGAGAGATAGAGAAAAAGTCACACTTTCCAGAGTTAGAAGTTAAAAATTAAAAAATTAAAATTAAACTTGTCGTGGCTTAAGTGCTTCAAATGAACAGTTGGTGAATTCAGGTTTTAAATGTAACTATTGTCCGTTTTTTTCTCGCGTTTACCATGTACCTCCTTTACACACTGAATAAGAGGTATAACGGTTCACAGAACTCAGGGTTTTGGTACATACCGTATTTCTCAGAGGACAAGTCAACCTTGCATAAGTCAACCCCCACTCTTTTACTGCAATTTGGGTGAATTTTACAAAAACGCAAATATAAATCTACCCCTGACTTTATTGGTTTTATAGATTGTGGCTGTCGAATGAAAACACATGGTGTATGTTATTAAAATGACAAAATTACGGCACTTTTAGAGGCATTTCTACATCGGATTACAAGTAACGTACTGTTGCGGTTATGAGGGGGCAGAAACGGGACAAGACTGCAAGGTAACAAGTAGAACTTTCAATGTTTTACTTTTTGACACATCTGAGTATTAATCTAAAAGCCCTAAAAGTCATCATCACTATTTAAAATCTCCTCCTATTTCAGTGTATGGATATAACTCCTCGTCTTCTGTTTAAACGTCCTCGTTCCTCTTCCGCGGGTATTCGTCTTCGGACCCATCCGATTTGTTTGAAATGGACGTCTTAAGAAATGATTTGCTTATCTTCTTATTTAGGAGAAAATTCAAGCCACCTTTTCCTTTTCAAATTTCATAGCCTTGTTATTGACATCAAATAGGCAATTTGGCGCTTGATTAAAATGGATGTTTGCCATGTTCTGCACAAACACTCCAAAACGGACGCATACTATATATAATTAGAGGTATATTTAATGAGTTTTAACCCTGTACATGACATGATGTGACTTTTTCACCGTTTAATGAATGTTATTTAAACACAGATCTGTGGAGAAAGTTGTTCTGGTTTTGAGTTTTGTGGTTTTAGGTCAACCTCCTCAATATGGGGGGTGAAAATCAGGGAAAAAAACAACTTGTAATCGGAGCGATACGGTGCCTCTGTTTCGGGGTCACGCTTCAATACGGGTTTGGTATCCATCTCAATGTTATTATTTTTGTCACTCTGTGGGGTTTTTTTAGGCATCAGAAATATCACTTTCAATATGATTCTGGAAAGGATTAGATTTTGCATCGCACCCATCAAATTTTAAAAATAGAAAATACTCAAATTGCAGTTTCTGAGTAAATTTATTTGTCATTGAGACATCTAAAAAGGAACTGAGACAAAAATATTTTAATTTAATTTTTATAATTCCAAATGCAATTTTTGTCTCGTTCCAATGCTCTAATGACCTAACCCTGGTACAATCAATCATCTATCTATCTATCTATCTATCTATCTATCTATCTATCTATCTATCTATCTATCTATCTATCTATCCATCTATCCATCTATCCATCTATCCATCTATCTATCTATCTGACGGTTGTTTCATCTGTCTATAAGCAATAAAATGATATAAAAAGAGCAGTCTAACAAAGCAGTTAGCATTAGCGCTAAATCACTTTTATTATGATCGGTATTATACACTGCTCTGCCCCACTAAAAATTAGATAGAGAGTTGTCAGTGCTTGTGAATCAATTAGACATGTGAGCCAAACTGGAACAGTGGAACAGAACAATTTTACAAAAGTCTTGTGTGTGTGAATGTGTGTGTGTGTTTGTGTGCATGTGTGAATGAGTTGTACGTGCCCACTTGAACTAGTTGATAGACAGGAGGGGCAAGAAGGAGCACGCATGTCTGTTAATGACATATATTAACAAACTTGTTTAGACATATATAAACAAACTTACAAATGACCATTTATCAAATCTGAATAAATCTTTTCCAAAATCGTTTGCAAACTGTCTCATCAAATGTAATGTTACACACTTGTTCTTTTGCTTTTTATTTGTATTTTGTAACTGTTTGGTTGGCAAACTGAATTAGGCGGATTTCTGCACTTGGTTTGAAGTGAAGATAACGTAATGAGCTCACGCATTTGTCGTTTGACTGAACTGTGACGCACGAACCGAGACGATTCAGGAGGAAATACATACACTGTCACACACCGTTTAAGCTCCTTTAAAGAATGTATAGTTTATGTTACCATTGTTGACATTCTTTTTCAGTGATTCAAAGTTAGTTTAAATAGGTAGTTAAAATGAACCGATTTGCGGTTTGAATTTGAGAGGTTTCTTTGAAAACAGTGAAAAACGAAGAAAAATCTATTCCTTATTTTAAATACTTTTTCCTTGCTCAAGTGCTCTTTTCGCTTGGTCTCAGCTGCCATGACTGGGATATAGTTGTAGTTATAGTTTCTGTCTTCATTAAAAAGAATAAAGAAGGAATAAATTAAATGATTTTGTGTTTTAAAGATTGATTAATTGACTGACTGATTGATTGTTTTAACCAATATATTATGCATACATAAAAATAGGAACGAAATTACCAATAAAACAATAACAATATGCAAATTCCAGGGCAGTCATATTATCAGTCTTTCTGAATAAAGATTTGTTTAGATGTGCATATTATTAAAATGATGACACACTCTAATCTATTCATGTAATCTAATGTTCCTTCTTTTTCTCTCGAGTCCATGTTATTTTTGGCTGCATGAGGAGGAGAAAATCATGTTGGTAAAATAATCACATTTTATTCACTCTGATGCCAACCTGTTCTTTTTTCAGTCAGCATAATGGGCTTAAACCTACTTAATTTGGACATCAGAGTAGCTTCATCAGCTATATGAAATATTTTTCATGTGAAAATCTTGTCGGTGCATCTATACGATAGTCTCGTACTCAAATTTCGTAGTTGGTTAGAAGTGCCTGGTATGAAACACAGTTCTATTAATCAGAAGTGGGTACCATGTCCCCTGTTTATTTTGTGGTTAATGGTAACCAAGAACCCCTTGGCCGTCACCCATGGCAAACAATTCCTAGGTAAGGGACCAGACTAAGCACTGCCCAAAGACCCTTAATGAAGAAAAACAATATTTGATTGTTTTCCCTTGCCCGGACCTGGGTCAATGGGGCCTCCCTCTGGATCCTGGCCTGGCGGTGGATCTCGCTGGCAAGCGCCTGGTTTGCTGGGCCTGCACCCATGGGACTCGGCCTGGCTCAGCCCGAAGCAGTAACATGGGTCCCCCTTCCCATGGGCTAACTGCCTGTGAGAGGGGCCATAAGGGGTGGGTACAGAGTGAGCTGGGCGGCGGCCAAAGGCGGGAATCTCGGTCTGATCCCCGGCTGCAGAAGCTAACTCTTGGGACATTTATTTTTAGCGTTTCCATTTATTGTCATTTTAGTTTTGACTTGTTTTTGTGGTTTTATTTGTTTTGTTTTTTTATGTTTGAGTTAGTTGCAACTGAACTTTCATTTATGCGGCAAATAAAATGCTGTGAACACACATGGAGGTTGCATGATCACATCAGTGCAGAATTTCATAGTTTATGATGACACATTCATGCGGCCATCTGGTGAGTCTGAGGTGAGGTCACTTGGATTTGTTGTCACCTTTACGGAGGTTTTTGAGCCAAGAAAGACAGCATATTGAAGACGACTCAAGATGGGTTGTCATCATGAAGTCATTTGTGGCACAATTGGAACAACAAGGCACCAAGTCCAGCTGCATGTCATCATAATGTACAGTTGGTGTATGCTGATGTTCATGTGTAGCTTTAATGATACATATATGAAGCCACCCCCCTCTGAGTTGCTTAGCAACACCAAGGATTTGTTTCACACAGAAGCTGCTCACCAATCCACTGCTTGTTCACACAGTTTTTCTACATCTTCTGCGTTTCTATCAAGTATTACCCTATTTGAACGCAAAATATATTAAAAATACTGCCAGGTCCATAAATATTAGCACACCAACACCATTCTCTTCTTTTTAGCTCTATAACATCAACATAATAAAAAAAAAGTTCTTCATTCTACATGAAAAAAAGAGACTTTATTAAACTAAAGCAATAATTTACTCAACTAACATAATCCTGATGATTAAACTAATAGTTGAGATGCTGCAAATAGTGGTTTCTACAAATGTATTGTGTTGTAATTACAGCATGCATACATATACAGTATATATATATATATATATATATATATATATATATATATATATATATATATATATATATATATATATATATATATATATATAATTTATTTATCTTATGTGTGTGTGTGTGTGTGGTTCAATAGTCATGGATTATGAATAATTTTGGTCATCTAACAGAGATAGTTGCCATGTTGAGTTCCATTCATCCATCTTCCATAGCCACTTATCCACACTAGGGTCACTGGCTTGCTGGTGCCGATCCCAACTGTCTATTGGCAGTCAGTGGGGGGGGTCATGTTAAGTCGGATGTTTATTTATTTATTTATCATGATGATAAGTGGCTTGGATAATGGATGGATGTGAAAATATGTTTTTAAATAAAAATCGATCTATTTGCTGTGAGTGAAAAATGACTGTGCAATTTAAGACACATTCTCTTCCATTAAACAGAGAGTGAATTATAAATTAGTCTATGCCAACATCACTGATAAAGAAGTAAAAAACGAGAAGCCACTGACATTGAACTAGGCGCTGTTGCCAGCAGCTTGCTTTAAAATCTAAATTAGTCGTATTACAAGTTCATTAAATTGTTATATCTCACGGATAATGACCACCCTGCTTAACATAAAATGACATTTGGTTTTCTCTGGAAGTGTGTTTTAATTGTGATATTGAAGAACAGTTTGTTTTCATTAATAATAAAATAAAGACAACAATCTTTTGACTACCTAATTTCACTTGTTTTTAGTAAAAAGAAAAAATGAACTGAAACTCAAACTCTTCCTAGACTTAACAAGAATACCTCTTTAATAACAACAAAATACATCTTTAATAGTATCCAAAATAAACGTATGTTACAAATGTAACTCCTAATGTTGTAATTTCATAACTCATCATTTACTGTATGTGGAAACATTTATGATTAGTTAAAAAAAAAGTGATGCAGAATATATATATATATATATATATATATATATATATATATATATATATATATATATATATATATATATATATATATATATATAAACACATACATACATACATACATACTATATACACATATGTGTCAAATTAATTTTTAGCATGGGTTATAGTTAGTGTATAGTTGGGGTTATAGGCTGCCATGCCTGTTATAATTACGGACAATGTTGAATGCAGCGCCTCCTGCTGTCTGTAATGAAAAAAACGGTCCAAATCTTACACATTGTCCCTTTAAAAGTGGAGCCTATCCCGTTTTCGGGCAGGATGGTGCACATTTCACCGGATTAGGTATTCAATTATTGAACAAAATTTGCGGATGGGGGGTGTGTCATTCGGAGGTCGTTACTGGGGACTTTTATCATCCTCTGCCTCCACTCATTGTCCTTTATAACATTTGCATTGTAATGTATTCATACTATAGAAGCGGTTAGGTCAATTGTGATTTTCCACTTGCACTCCGCGTCTGTGCAGCCAGTTTAATTGAAGAACAGTCGTAAAATGTATCGTGTGCTTTTTTTTTGTATTGTGTCGTATGGGAGGTGTGTAAGAGGCGGGGCAATTTAATTCGTGCTTGTGGAGTGCGTGTGGTGAAAGCGGCTGTGCAGATTCTACAAGCAGGCGCTTGCATTAGTGGAAGCGGGATGTCGGGTACTGCCCGCGGATCTTCTGCGCATTTTCGTGCCCAATGGTTCTGAGAGGGCAACCGGACCAGAGGTAATAGGAAAGTACCGAGACGCGCTCGAACTACGAGTTGAGCAGCCAAGGAATCACAATGAAATCGATCATCAATGCCTTAAAAAAGGAAGGTAGGACGCTTTTTGTTTTTGTACCAAAAAAGGATGTTTTACCATCGAAAAGTTTACTTCGGTCAAGTAAACTGTGTCGTTCAAGATACTTGTTCTTTATTCATTTTTATAATGTAGGTAGGTCGCTGACTATTTAGGTTACAATGCTTGGAAAATCCACTAATTGACTTTTTCCTTACCCCTTCGACGAGACATTGGAGCAGTTTTTGGGTCACCCTAAAGCGATAGGAATTTGGACTCCCAAGTAAAACTCACACATCTTGGTACAATTATGTTTTCAACACTGAAGTGGCAGGCATTAAAAGGCTAATCTCTTAGCAGGATTGGGATTTTTTTGCATCGTTACCAACCACTGTAGGATAACTCTTAAACATGAAGGTCAAACTTGTACTGTATTGTATTTGTCCATGGGTGTGTATGTTTGGGAATACATGTCCTGCAACTAATTCGAGGATGTATGTCACGCCTCCCCACAGGCAGGTGGTGGATAGGCTCCAGCTCATCAGTGCTGGCTCCATGTCCAAAGACTTGCAGTTTAAATAGCAAGATCACCTTTTTTTTCATAGTCTTTTGAGGCTGTTTGATCCAAGTGATTTTTTTTTTTTTTTAACGGAAATATCTTCGTTTTATTTCAGGTTTTGAGTGGGAATGTAATTGCCATGTAGCATACATTAATTGTTAGTTGGAGTTTGCATGTTCTTGGAATGAATGGATGAATGAATGGGTGGATGATGCCTTTCAAAACAGACTTCTCTGGAAAGGTAGCTGTCATACCATTACAATTCAACCTGTGCAGATATACAAATTAGACATATTGTACACAATGTGACATATTGTAAACAATGTTGAGCATAAAGACAAAACTCCTAAGACTACAATAGGAGAGATAATATGATGCTACTATTAAAACTTTATTAGGAGACATTTTAACATTCGTCGTCAATTGAGCACGAACAAAAGTTAACAAAATTAATACCTCAGTCGTATTCCTTGTGTAATGCGTCAATCTTAAAAAAGAAAGCCAAAGTAAAAGCAAAATAATTGATATGAATTGCACTGAGGTCAAGTCTCCCAAAATTTTCAGAAATCTTGCACGATGTTCTGATAACCAACATGTTGTGTGAGACAGCAGTCTTTGTGTGATTTAGATTTTTTTCTAAATTGAACAACCTATAGGGCAGTGGTTCTCAAAGTGGTGTCCACGAAACCCGTAGGCTGCATCTAATTAACATTTTGTATTAATAGTAATATCATTAGTAATTAAGTTATATGATTAATTTAATTTGCGCAGTTAGTGTACATTTAGTAAGATATCAATTTTGCATATGGGATTTAACTGAGTTACGTTTGGTATATTTTCTTTACAGTTAACTTTATTAATGAGCTGTACTACTGACACAAATAAATTAAAGAAGAGTTACACTCATTTGCTGTTCGCTGTCTGTCCACCCAGATAGAAGCCATTATAACATCCAGGAAGGACAGAACACTGGATTTTATGTATATATATATATATATATATATATATATATATATATATATATATATATATATATATATATATATATATATATATGTGTGTGTGTGTGTGTGTGTGTGTGTGTGTGTGTTAGATTGTGAAAGTATTTATGACTACAATAAAGCTATTCATGAAACCAGTTTCATCCATCCATCCGTCCGTCCATTTTCTATAGCCGCTTATCCCCACAGGGGTCGCAGGCTTGCTGGCGCCTATCTCAGCTGGCTTCGGGCAGTAGGTGGGGGACACCCTGAACTGGTTGCCAGCCAATCGCAGGGGACACAGAGACGATCGAACCAATCACGTGCCCAATCACACCTAAGGTCGATTTAGTATGTCCAATTCACCTGCCATGCATGTTTTTGGGGAGTGGGAGGAAGCCGGAGTGCCCGGAGAGGACCCACCGAGGCTCGGGGAGAACATGCAAACTCCACACAGGAAGGCCGGAGCCAGGTGGATTGTGAGGCGGATATGCTATTCACTGTGCGCTACCGAGCCGCAACCAGTTTCATATATTTTTAAAAATTTAATTGTTTTGTGTCTGCAATTGCGAAATCAGCAAAGCTAAAGTGGCATTTTAAAGTGGCATGCTGTTTTTGACTAAATAATTGGCAGCAACCTTTTTGACCCAGTTTGTTCTAAGGAGGCGTGCAATTTGCATTTTTTATTTTCAAAACTTCAGTATAGCTGAAAAGTAACAAAGGTACCTTTTGTCCAATTGAATATGTTACTACCTTTTGTCCAATTGAATATATTGCTGAATAAAAAAGGCACTTGCTGGAAATCAGATCAGAGTATACCCTGCTTACTGCCCAAAGACATCTGGGATAGACTCCAGCATGCCAGTGACCCTCATAATGATACAAGGTTAGGATCATGGATGTATTATCTTAGCATCTAAATTAGTACATGTTGAAATTTTTTTAGTTTTATTGATTGTTCGCTTACAGCCACTGCTTATGACTGAAATGAATTGGTGTTTTATTGGTTTCATAACTTAGTAGATAAATTCCATTCGTACTGTATTTTGCTTTTTTTTTCCCACAAAATGCCTTACCGGACAGGTGCAAAATGCAAGTAGTAGGAGTTGTAAAATTAACACAACAAATGCGGACATCAGTGTGCTGTAAAGAGGACAGCAGGACAGCAAAAGTTGATAGAACTCCCACAGACTGTAGGAGACAAAGCAATTAGATGGTTACCAAATCCTAAAGAAGTATAACCTGTATTAATATAAAGATGGTTCAGAGTATTAAGACCCCTTCTGAAGCAGTTGTAATGGGTTCTGATTGTATCTGGCTTGGGCGGCTCGGTGGCGCAGTGAAGAGCACGTCTACCTCACATTTCAAAGGTCACGGTTCAAATCCACCTGTCTCCGGCCTTTCTGTGTGGGGTTTGCATGTTCTCCCTGAGCCCGCGTGGGCTCTCTCCGGGCACTCCGGCTTCCTCTCACTCCCCAAAAAACATGCATGGCAGGTGAATTGGACATACTAAATTGTCCTTAGGTGTGATCTTGCGCGTGATTGGTCGTCCGCCTCTGTGTGCCCGGTATATACCAGTTCAGGGTGTACCCCACCTACTGCCTGAAGCCAGCTGAGATGCGAGCCTGCGACCCATGTGGGGATAAGCGACTATAGAAAATGGATGAATGGATGTTTCTGGCTTCATCTGGCTTTTTGTGGCTTATGTACAGTATGCAATTGTTGCACTACAAATAACTGTGCATGATACTCCTCGGAAGGAGACAATTTCCACAGTATTTGACAACAATTGTCAAAAAAATCCCAATATGGCTAACTGATGTGAAAATCATAGCAAAATAAGTTTTTTCCATTTTTGTTTTTCAAGGACCAGATCAGCACTATGGTTGAATAGGATGGCACCTCTCAAGCAACGTGTCCTAGTTTTTGTACTTTGGGCTACCATGGGACTTGGCCGACCTCCCTTCTTCAAGCCAGATTCTTATAGACTGCACTACAAGTTCTCTCAATACGCTTGTGTGTGTCAGGTCACCCATTTTAAAACAGTATATGTTATGCTTTTTCACAAACTCTGGCTTAAGTCATGCCTCCTTGGGCGGCGTATTTCAGTGGTAGAGCGGTCGTCTCCAAGCTGAGAGACTGTGAGTTCAATCCTCTGACTATCAGGACCTTGTCGAAGTGTCCTTGGGCAAGACACTGAACACTTAATTGTTCCTGATGCTGCATTAGGTAAATGACTAGTTTGTGTAAAGTATCAAAGGTAGAAAAGCGCAATATAAGTGAAAGTCCATTCATAGTGCATTTACTTTCACTTTGTGTTCCTTATTCTGAATGTTGCTTTCACTCAGCATTACTACATTGATCACAGCTGTCTTCTGATGTTTATTAATCATGCTAGTCTGCTTGGCTATCACCAGCTTGTCAGTCTGAATCTGGAAGTTCCATATGACCTTCCATATGTTGTTCTCCATTACCTTTGGAAGTGTTTGCCATTTTTGTTTCTGGGGCCTCTAATCCATATTTGGTACAGATGTTCTGTTCTGGTACACTATTCCTGATACCTGCTCCATGTATGCTTGCTTGCAAGCATCTTGAACCCTGCTGTGAGATGCTGGGGCTTTTTTCCACAGTCTACACCTGGGATCCTGTCTAATTTGGTAGACCCTGGTGTCTATTGATCTTGTGATTAGGGCCAGTTCTTGTGCTCCCACAATTAACTCTTAGGAGCTGTCTTTCATTCCAACCTTTTCCAGCCTCTGGTAAGTTTTTTTTTTAATGTCAGCCACTTCTTCAGTTTGACTGTGGTATATGTCATACAGAGGCTTATCCTTCCATGACAGTCCATCTGGCTCCTTCTTCTTATGGCTTCTCTTGTCTGGTCCATTGGCTGAGCATGTTGTCCGTCGGGGCTATTATCTTGATGTATTCTTGAGACCTGTTGTATCCTCATGGATATTGCGAAGTGAAAAGAATGGTGCCGTGGACTAGTACTCCTGTACTAGTCCATGGCACCTCTCTTTTCGCTTTGTATACAGCCTCAGGATTCTTGGTTTGGGGTGGAGCTCTCCATGGATGGTAGAACATTCATGTTCTGATATTATTAAATTACATTTATTTTAGTGGCCAGGGAAATATGCCAGTAGCGTATCAAAGAAAACAGATCTGGAGAATTAGCAAAGTGCTAAGTAATATGCCCCAAAAATAAAATCTCAATTTTTTCACGGACACTCTTGGGCCAGCTCTCATAAAGAAAGACAACATCATGCGGCATCGACTTAAACTGCTCCGACCTGACTGGAAAAAAACGCCTTCCCTCCCTGTCAAACGCACCGCCAACAGCGCTCAGAGGTGGCGCCAAAAAACAAAGACGAAGACACAAGTCTCTAACTCTTAAACAGTTCCAAAATATTGCAATTTTTTTATGTGCACCATAGATTTTCTTGTGCGCTGAGTGTGCGAGTAGTGAGCAATTGCACAAGCTTAGAGGGAACATTGTAAAAGAGGATAAGGTTTTCAGTAATTATTGTTATTATTGCTAGTTATATTATTGTATTGTGCATTTAAATATAAATGCTGCACAATAAAAAGTCATTTGACCACTTCATAATGACCACTAGATATCCTCATTGAGCCTCTCATCTCAGCCATCATTAATCCCAGGATGCCCTATTTTGTCAGCAAGATAATTATTCATTAAAAACATGTTTAAAAAGCAAAATAACACCCAAAAAAATCTCTTCATACATAATCCTAAACATTACTTTTAACTTTTGGCCAGCGAGATTGTGTACAGAATTGAGTCATGGTTTTTTGCAACCAGAACTAAAAACGGCAGCGATAAACTATAATACATTTCTGGTAAATATTACAGCTGTGAATGCGAAGCAGTGTCTTAAACCTCCCGAGCCTCTGTGTACCTGCCCATCAGCTGATGTCCCCTATCAGCCTTGTTTCCCCTGCATGCAATAAAGCAATTGTTCAGCACTCTCCATGTGCTCTTGGATCACTTTGCGATTGTTTTAATTTGCAATAGAATAGAATTTCTTTATTACTGCTTTCGTCAAAAAAAGTGATAGAATGAAAAAATGAAAGAAAGGACTTTCCTGGCTGGAGTGTTCCTTTAAATTCAGGATATTTACTGAACATAAATGAATGAAATTAGTAACTGGACACGAGTTATAACATTCACAATATGCCAACTCATTAGATATTGATACCTGGTTCTGCTTTGGGAAAATGGTAATGTCTTAATGCTCCGTGCAACGGTTCTCTCAGTTAGAAAAACAGGGAACATGAACTTCACCACAGCAAACACCTGACAACATTTGCTGCCTGCGATTCTACTAATCATCTTATTATCGTGCGCTCCTCATCGAAATGGCTTCAGGCACTCTTCCGCGTTTCCTGCATGCCTTGCTGCAGTTGCGAGGCGCGCCAGTGACGACTTGACAACTCACAGTGTAACGAATGGAAGTGTCCAAGGGGAAATCATGGCCTCTCTCCATTAATGGTTCAGTCTGACACCAAAGAACCAGCATCATAGATCGGTGGAATACAACTGCTCACTGTATTTCTTATGATCATACCAATGATGGCTAGAGAAAATGCAAAATGAGGTGTGCAGTCATAGAAATTGCTCAGTTAAATGTAGGTCTCTCTGTGTTGGGGGACAACGTTAATGTCCCCTATTGAAGGATTTGTTATGGACGTATCGATGGAGACTTCAACAAAATGGGTTTAATAAGATGCAAAGGGAATAGACAGGTCAATATATGGATCAGATGGATGTGCATGTACAGTTTACTTTCACTAGTATTCCAAGACAACTGCAACAATCAAAAATTAATTTTAAATTGATGTCAACAATAGCTGAGCCTTTAATGCAAAGCATACCAACTTTATGTATCACGGAGGGTTCTGATCATAGAGAATTTTCACAGATTTAGCACAGTGCTTTGAACTTGGCATGGACTTAGCTGAGACCGATCTGTTCAACATTACATGTATTCATTGTTTAAATGTGAAGATCATCACACTTAGAGGTACTGTACACTTACAAAAACACTTTTTCTCAAAAACTTTAAGATCTGGAAATAAAGCATTATAAATACTTTGTGGAGAAGCACTCAATTAGTGGACATTTATTTTCTTCAGTGCAGCATGTTTATTTATCAATGGCAGTTTCATTTTATTTCTTTTTGGCAAATGTATTTTCAATGGGGCAAGACATTCATTCAGTACTGCTAAGTGTTCATATTCCATTCAGTTTCTTGTTGATCCACTACCTTTAAAGTTTGTTTTATGTTTAACGTGTCTGCTAGGTTCGCAGGGGTCCACACAACAAACTTAAGTCATTTTAACAGTCACGCTCCTCTGGGTAACGTCTTCATGAGCCACATTTTCTGCATGGAGTACGTACTTGCTAAATTTTCTAACTTTAGACATTTCCGCATGGAAAAACATGGCGGACAACCAAGGGCTACTATTGGCGCAGGTTCATCAGCACGCACATTTGAATGATTCAGCTCAAAATTATCATTGTTTCAATACAAAAAAACTCTTGGAAAGAAATTTCTGACTTATGCCATTTTTGCTTTTCATTGCTCCCCGTAGTCAGGGAGAATATCAGAGTATAAAAGGCTGCAAAACATGTCAGCTGGATTGCACACGTCTCATTTCAACATGGAGGGGTCACGCATCAAGCATAAAATTAGCTTAATACATCGCTGATATCGAAAATCATTGATAAACAATGTCTAATTCACCGACACTGAAGCAAATCACAAAAATCAGATTTCTTGGAGCAAATAACACCTGTTGAAAGCTGGTGTCAAAGCGTTGCTCCTCAGTTGAACCTGTTGTATATATTACAAGGGAATCATAAATACAGTCCAGAAAGGGGCAGAGGAAAAAAATGACAATAAGTTGAGTAGGCAGTTTCAAACATAAACTGAGTGAAAGCGACTCTTTATAAATGTCATCTTTATGTAACGGTGTTCTTGGCACAAAGCAAGCATTTTTCTTCATCTTGTGTGACAATCAGAGGAGAAACACGTACAAACTGAAAGATTTTCGAATGAAAAAAAATATCTGCTTTCTGTTGGATTCTGTGTAATCACGGTGGACATGCGCTACCAAGGAAGAGACAGCAACATCACGTCTCATGCCAATGACGTGCTGCGTAGGCCCAATTCGTAGTAAAGACACCAAATAATATATGGATGTCACTGTATGTTGCTGTAGTATGTTTTCATTTTTCCTCAGCAGTGAGGTTTGCTTACTTGCTATCTTTACTCTCCTCGCAACACCTTTATATCACCATCACATTACATCCCTACCAACATCAATACACTGTCATTAAAAAAAATCCTACTCGATTAATGACGCCGAGAAACCTATCGTCAATTATCATTGGAAAATACAGCACGACGCTCCAGCATTAGGAGAGTTTTGTTCTAGGTGATATGGCAATCTTTTAGATGTCCCAGAAGGTCCACATTTGCATTGCTGAATTGACAATATGTCATGATCATTTCTGATGTTTGTTTTTGGATTTGATTTTTTTTTTTTACACAAGCTCAAAAGGTGTCCCCACTGCCTTTCATCTTGTCTGCACTGCATTATGTACATCTGCTGTGTTTACTTTTTCCAGCCTCTGATTGGTGTGTTTTCATGGAGATTTTTTTTGTTGGGCCTAGAAATCGACAGATGTGGCCATCTTACATTTTTTTGCTGGTCCATCAATTGTCGGTGCACCACACCTTTTTTGTCATTACACAGTACCATCTATTCAATGCTGCAGATTTCGCAGAAATGAATATGCAGATATGTTATGCATTGCATGAATTACAACATTTCCCTGCAGCAAAATAAAAGCCTTCCTGCTACATTTAGTTTTTGGCTCGAAGCCTTTTGTCAGTCCCACAATGCATAGCAAGAACTTTGCATCATGGGAGTCAGGCTAAGCTGCTCTATTAAGGCATTGAAAGGCTTGCAAATGTCATAGGTTGTCCACTACCGCCCCCCTGTGGTTTTGGGATCATAACAGAAAAGTTTCTATTGCACCTTGTTCGCAAGTTGCTGTTGAAAGGGTTAATTCAAGAATTGGGGAAAACGCACAGTAAAAAAAAAACATCTGTTTTTTTTTACATCCAAAATTGACAATATGTCCAGTTTTGAATGGCAGGAAATGAGCCCCACATCTAACATCTGCAGGATGTTCATCTCGACCTTCCGTTTGCAAGCATTGAGAAGTGACGGCTGGATGGCATCTTGGAAGTTGATGTGTTTTGACAATCTATACAATATTATAGCCTCCTAGTGATTTTTATGTGTGCTATTCTTTTGATATCACACATGAGAAACATCTAAAAGCCCGGGTATGGTCAAGATTTCCCCCAGGGGTTAAACATAGTTAAAATACATAATTGTCACTTCAATCAATCAAACAAGAACATAAGCTGTAAAGTAAAAGTTTGGTAAGCCTTGCGGCAGCAAACTACACTTGCAGTTTGTTATCAAGCCTGCTGGAGTACAAACGTGTGCGCAGTCCAGACTAAAAATGGCCTACTACTACAGTTCTAGGGTGGCACATTGGCAGAGTGGTGTTCGCCTTCACATAAAATTGATTGGTGACGAAAATGAAGACCTCTTGGACTCAGGCGTCTTGGTTGGAAAAAAAAATTCTATAGCTTCATACTGCTGATGTTACTCGGCTCGCTCATGAGTCAAGATGGCGAGTGCCCCTGTGGCTTTTTATTCTTCCTTTAAAGCCCTTCTATCTCGTCCTTTACTACTCGAATGACATGTTCTGGCAAATGTTCATTGGTCAAAAGAGTTCAGATGGTGAAGGGGCCCAGCAACCCCCAGCCCCCAAGGCAGACCCAAAAGGAATGCCCTTTGTTTCTGTTATCTGACTTAAAAGTCACACTGACAAATCTATTACAATAACACCTTAGCAAATACAGTTATGCATATATGACATACACATTACATATTACATATGATTTACATATTTACTACAGCTGTTTCTTAACATAAACTGGTACCCCTTTGTATTACTCAGTACCAAAGAAGTAGCTCTCGGTTTCAAAAAGGTGGGTGACATATTTCCTTCCCTACTCCCGTGCAGTGCCTTTTCGTGAGGCTCCAGCGTACTCCAAACGACGCCAAGGTCCATCCCCTGGCAACAACGGCGGGAACAGCCAATCCCCCGCATCCTTATCGGCTCCACGGGTCCTGCTACGCTCCAACAGTGACAACAACCTTACAGTCAGTCAGTACCAGCACCACGGTTCACCCAGCAACTGGGGACCCCATCTTCAGCAACACCCAACCAGGGCCCCTCAGCAGGGTCACTCCCAGCCTGGCTCCTCAGCTTTACATCGCAGTTTGTCACCTCAGCTGCTTCAGCAGATGCCCAGCGGCAGCCCCAATGGGAATGTGGTGGTTCGGACGATGGGAAGGGGATCGAGGAGCCGGTCACCCTCCCTCAGCCGGCTGGGGGAGGAGGCCAGAAGAGCTGTACCCTCGCAGCGCCAACCCAGGTGAGCCACTTCAATTCACTTCATATCATAAGATTATGACTTGTTCTAGACATTTTTGACAAGGCAAAGCAAATTCATTTACATTTTATGCACAACACATCTCAATGTGCTTCACGCAAGTTCTCAAAGCAATAACAAACGCAACAACTGAAGACTTTCTAGAGCATCTTTTCACTAGCCCGCTTGAAGTTCAATGTATGAATACATCGAGGTATCTCAAAAACTGACGGAGCAATTCACATTTTAAAAAGTTTTGGCTCATGTAACTTTCAATGATCCATACAAACCCATACCTTAGAAAATGGTATTGACCTGTTCAGTTCAATGAAATTTGCTATATATGTTCAAAAGGAAGTAGGAAGAAGTATAAAACTTATCTGGTCCTACTCATTGTATTCTATTATGGAGATATTAATATATTGTTTTACATCACAAAAACATTCATATCAATAAGCCAATGTAGTTCATTCATACAGTTGTATTTCTATATGACGATATATGCTTATATTGTATGTATATAAATATATATGTATGATGCATACACATATATACTAAATATACTGAATACTAACACAAACATACTGTATATCTTATTTTTCACATTTTTTTTCACAGTTCATTCATAATCTTTGTACTTTTCCAATACAATATTTTTAAAGCTCTTTTTGAACACAAATGTGCATGTTTTCAGTTTTGTTTCATAGCCATGCCATAAAGTGACACCTTTAACAGATACACGCATTTGCTTTATATTTTTTCTTATTTTCATTTTTTTTTTAAATCACCGGTAGCCCTTAAATCATAAGCACACCCTTTCCTAATTTCAAACAGCTTCTGGATATTGTTGCAAAGTTGGTTATTGAATGCTTTATACATTAATTGAGCTGTTTTAGCTTCAACTATATCATAAAATATGAGAGTATTTAATTTGATGTATGTGAATGTAGTGCAACTTATTAACAAACAAGCTCATTGAGAAGCAATAGCTAACCGCCCTTTTACGAGGTAGCGAGGCAAACTGCAGGAACAACACAGGCTTTAATAGTTTTCGATGTTAAAAAAAAAGCAAAGTACGCACGTCCCAGGTGTGCTTCCTCCGAGTGTCTACTTGAAGTGGCATGGATTGACTGTCGGATTTGCGTATCGATCTTGCGATAGTGTGAAGGAGATTGTTTACGTAGTCACCCTACAGTGACAGAGCATTTATCTCTTACTTCCTTGGGACTGGGTCCCAAATGAACCCAAACCATACATGATAGAGTTGTAAACCTTAAAAAGGGGTTCTCAAGACTACAAAGACAAGTATCATGGGTCACATTCACTTTGAGATCATGAATAGGCCTTTACAATTCTGCGGTCTTCCTTCTAAATACGACAGGTACAGTGTGTCATCAAGTCCTCTATTTTCCTTCACACCGGGACTCTCGTCAATCAAATGTGTTTACTAGCACACATCCGTTCAGAAAAAAAGCAAATACAAACAAGGTACATACTAAATAATGTGACAGAGTTATGAACGTTTTTGAGGACGCTGGCTGCTTGTGTGCACGCAGACTGCTACTGCTATAAAACAAAGACTTAACTTGCTAGCTGTCATAATATTGTGCAAGATTTCTGCAAATCTTGATCTGGCACATATATTTAGCAATACATATGTATCTATATATGTATGATTGCAGTTTGCTTAGATCTTTGTATGTACAGCTTGTGATTGACACTGTAAAATAAAACTTTGGTTGGACCCAAACAGAAACAGGACTCAAAGTAACAAAGGAATATACATTTTCAAAATTGAGGTACCCACATACACATGCATGAAAAATCGGTGTGTGTGTGTGTGTGTGTGTGTGGGGGGGGGGGGGGGGGGGGTTACTACTTATACTACTTTACTACTTATACTACTTAAGTGGTTTTTCACTTATCGCGTGTGAGTTCTGGGGGTTATCGTCATTGCATTTCACCCATGGTTAAAATTTTAAAATCGCAGAAACAGGATCAGAATGTTTTGCTAGACTTGAAGTCAAGATTTTTTTTCTAACTTGAGCCCCCCCAGGGAAAAGGGAAAAAGGCTTTGGTTTTGTCAGGTGCAATCAAATAAGATTTATTCATTTATTTATTAGTTTTCAGGCACTCTGATGCACGTGGTTGTTTTTTTCTGTTTTAGACTAAGCTGTAACCCGTATAAAAGCAGTACAAAAAAATTTTATATTGCTTTTTTTCTTTTGTTAATGTGAAAAAGGATACAAGATTAGATATGCTTATACATTTTTTATAGATAATAATCTTATTTATAGTCAGTTCGTTGAGTGGGGCCGGGGGTGGGGGGGCCAAACGTTTTCTCTTTCCTGTGGGTGGCTGGGCAAAATATAATTGAGAAGCACTGGGTTAGCCTAACCTTTGAAGTCATATATTTAATAAATGAAAGGTGAGAAGAGAACTCCCAACTGTGAGCTCATAGCTCGTCGGTGCTTCCTGACAACCTGCTTTACTCAACAATAAAGACGGCATGTCGTACGAGTATGAGTTTGTGTGTATCGACTCGCCACCTCCACCTGATTTGTTTGTGTCCATCTACAATCTGCGGCATGAGCGAGAGCATGTGATGGACAGAGGATTAAAGTGTGACGGGTGTTTATCTTGGAGCGATGTAACTGTCAATCCCGATTAAGACACATGCTCATTGCCCTCTTCCTCTGCCTCCTCCTCCTCCTCCTCCTCCTTGGCAGATGGACTCATTTGAAAGCACTGTGCAGAACCAACACTACCCACACTGTGCAAAGTCATAGAAGGGAGAGAGATATGCTGTATATTATAGAGAAGCTGTGAAAGTACAGCAGTAATATAAAGGCTGATGAGTAGGCTTTTGATGACGGCTGAATAAAAGAAAGGAGCGAAGAGTTTATGGTTATGGTGAAGCGGAAGGAGAGAAGGGGTAGAGAAACAGTTGTCTCACAAAACATCACTTACATGTCATTTGTCACTCTTCACCAAAACCTTCAGTGGTGTCGACAAAGTGATGTGGTTGTCGACAGAGGGGCAGCATGTCTCAACTAACAGATTCAAATCCAATCAAGTTGTACTTCATCTCTGCATTTTATTTTCCACTGTAGCAATTTTCACACACTGTTGAAATTCATTCATTCAAGACACCCTTGCTTTGCAGGACCACTGCAGAAATAAGCAGGCAGCTGGAATTTGATTCCGTCACAGTTTTCAGGGTTCATACATAGAGAAAATCTCAAGCTTTCGAATGGGGATTCAAAGTCTTTGTTTCAACACATATTAAGAGCCTGCTTGGATGTCTGGCAAGATTAATGATTATACCCATGATTCTTCACCTGGTGCCATCTTTCTGGCGTGTCCAAATAGTAGGAAGCTTCTGGAAATACACGACCATTCAAAAGCTTAGAAACACCCCTAAATTATTTGTTATTCATTATTTATTATTTTCCCGGATGGTAGATGAATGCTAGTGGTGCGCGTGCTTCACAGTTCAGAGGTCCCGAGTTCAATCCCAACTTGCCCCAGTCTTCCTATGTGGAGTTTGCATTTTCTCTCTGTGTCTGGGTGCGTGGGTCGGGTCCTCTTCGGGCACACCGGTCTCCTCCTACATTCCAAAAACATGCATGATAGGTGTCATGGACACACAAAATGTATTTATTGTTGAAATTCCGGTTTCTTCATCGATACTAAGAGCCAGAGGTGAGCACTTTGTCAGCGCTAATGGACCGTCCGTCAGTCTTTCGCCGACGAACGCCCGTTTTGCCGATGGACAGACGAATGACGGCAGTGCTATAAAACATTAAATTAAAAATGTCGGAATTGCAGTTTTCATCCATTGTTGTAGACCTTACGTCAGATGTCCGGCAGACCTCTGTCAACCCGCCACAACCATTTTTGCTTACTAAAATATAATTCATTTGAGTTGCATGTTTATCTGCTGTATTTCTGAATCCTTATAATACAAACTGCAATCAGAGTGCAGTCAATGTGTCAATAGTCATTTTACAGCACTTCCAAGCAGCGGCCAAATTTGCATTATTTCTCTGATTGGCTCTTAGCTAGGAAATGCAAGCTAGAAGTTTTTTAATTAATTAATTAGAAAACCTTTTTTGTACATTCAACCTCAGCGATTCTTTGTTTTACTTGTAGTGTATGTGACAGATGAAACTTAGACACATGTTAATGAAACCTTCATCTATAGTTGTAGGGCAGGCAGTTATAAATGAGAACCAACGTCCACCTTTTGAGTGTCATGTAAAACATGATAAAACCATCCAGTGGACATAATTGCTAATTACACTCTCGTCCCCTGCATTCTATCAGATGTGGGATAATAAACATGATGGTTTATTATAGCCTCGGGTTAAACCTTTTAGCTGGCTTTGTTTTCGCGATACAATTCTATTACTGTGTTGTGTTTCAATTGCAGTGTAACTGTAGAATCACAGACATGGTGTTAACTCCAAGTGTAAGTACAAAAACAGAAAAAATAATTAGAATGAGTGCAGACAGAAGTAGACCAGCGCTGGACGAATGACGGACCAGAAAAAAAAATATTGTTAAATGTCACACTCTAGTGGTGGCCAAAGGGTGGATAAAAATACATGACGCACCACCAATCAAAATTTCGTCTGGCTTGAAAAAAATGACGGACCGATGATGAAGGAAAGGTGGCAGGGTTCTGACGACTTACGAATCTTGGACCAGCAAAAAAATATATAAGTTGCCCACCTCTGCTAAGAACATCACTGAAGACTCAAAATTGTCCATACTAGGTGAATGGTTATGAACGTTATATAAATAAATAAAAATGGATAAGTAGATGGGCGGCACAGTGGCAGAAGAATTAGAATGTCCATCTCACAGTCCAGAGGTAGTGGGATTGCTTCTGGCGTTCTCCCCTTGCCCACGTGGGTCTTCCTCTGGTACTCTTTTTTTTTTTTTTTCCTCCCACAGTCCAAAAACATGCATGAGAGAGCGAAGAATCTTTTGAAATCAATATGCTGATTGTACCTCCTCGTGATCCAGCTTGGTCGGCTACAGCTTTAACTTTAGGTTGACATACGAGGGCCGTTAGCCTAAACCTTGTAGCAACCTCGTGGTTTGCCACCTGCTCTGCTACAAGAAACACTTTTTTTCTTGAACGCTACTGTAATATTCCTGTGCATGAACAAGGATGGACTTGCACATTGGTTCAATCTGCCTGCTTTTTTTATTGAAAATAATTTTGTAAAAACATCAGCTCACATGAGCAACTGTTAGCTGCAACAGGTACTGGCTGCTAACTGCCCTCTGCCCTCCAACTCATCCCGTTAAGGTAATTATTGTCAGTAAAATACGCCCGATATAAAAATCTGTTTGTCAAAATTTGGCTTATGTGGACCAACCTTCCTTGATTTGAATGATTTTATTAATTCAAACACCTAGTTTGAAGTTTTAGAATTCACAGGAATTTAATTTGGAAAAGCAAGACCTGATTTGTGTAAAAGTACTTTTCTAAACACCTGGAGTGATCCAGTCATACCCAGAACTTGTCCACTTCTGGATAACAGATTTTAAAATTGTTTGTTTATTTTATTTTATTTTAATTCAGGTGATTGGCTAAATTTGCAGAATTCGGAGGCCTCTTTCTTTGAAAAGCAGCACCGGCTCTGGATGAAAGTACCTGAGATGAATACCTGGAGGGCTACACATATCCCTATAGTTGTTCTGGTTGCAGGATAATGTGTTTAGATTTTTTAAAAATATTGAAATTAAGTGCATTTGCAGTCATTGTTGCAATAGGTGCTTTCATGTTGAAGGTGGCTGACGGCGCTCATTGGTTGTATGTTACCGTAATGCGCAGTAAGGGAATTGATGTGGAAGCTGGGTTGACTTCATTTTTATGAGCGTAAGCTAGCCTATGCGCAGTTAAATTGAGTGGAAGGGTGAGTTTTTTTGGCCATGGCATTTTGTGCAGTGCCAGCAACGTTTCTCTTGCTTGCTCGGAACAAGCGGCAAGTGAGAGAGAGAGAAAGAGACAAAATATACCTTACTCTCCCTTCATTGAGTTTTCTTTGCCTCGTTTGCTCTTGTTGTTCTGGTTTTTCCAAACTGCTCCTGTCTTTCTGAGTGCACAAGTGTGACATTTGTCGCTAGTTTGTTACGTGTGAGTTGGATGAATGCAAGCATGTCAAAGATCGGATATGTTATCGGAATTAGGACCACATACCCAAGTGGCCTGGGTCGCATTTGAAAAAATTCCATCTGTGTCATTCGCACTGCCATTAAAAGATCAGATACAGGTCAGATCAGTATATCTGAATTGGGTCACATCCGTCTGCAGTGCAAACCTAGCCTATGTGTGTTTTCTCCGGATATTCCCTTTAACTCACGCATTCCAAAAACATTCATGCTAAGTGTATTGGACCCTTGAAATTTTAGGTGTAATTGTGTATTTGAGTGGTTGTTTGTCTTTGTGTGCCCTGTGATTGGCTGGCAACCACTTCAGGGTATACTCAAGACAGCTGAAATAGACTTCAGCAATGGATTTGCAATGGACGGATGGATTGATGGCACTTCTTACTCACTTAACTTCCCATATAGACCGATGAATAAATAAAACATTCATGTACCTAGTACCATCACAAACACTAACAAGAATTCAATTCAATCAATCCAAAACGGGACAAGTCACAGTGTCAAGTGTCTTCAGTGTGTAGCGTAGTGCTGTCATCCCCTCCTATTAGCACTGATATCCACTGAAGTAAGCCATCATGGTGGGAGGAAACCGCAGAACCCAGAGAAAACTCCCATGGGCAGGTGGAGAACATGCAAACTCCATACAGGGAGCTCTGAACTGTGTGGTGGACGTGCTAACCAGCCTGCCATTGATAACTATATGAACATGAATAGAACGAAACTTCTCTGCTCACTCAATTCCTTTGCTTATTCACATTTGTGGTGTCTAAAGCCAGTTATCTGTGAATGTGCTTGTGTGTACCATTGTGAAGTAGTTTGTGAAAAAATAATGAAAGTAGACTTTCTAGACTTTTAGCAACACATGCTCTCCTCGGAGTTTGCATTTTCTCACTGACCCGCAAAGTTATGTTAACTCTACATCGTGGTCACCTGGTCAATTGCCGCAGTGTGGTGACATGACATCATGTAAACACTCTGTGAATACAATGTTCAGGGTTCAGTGACAGCTGAAATTAGCTCAATGAATCAGTGACATCAAGTCAAGTTTATTTGTATAGCCCTGAATTACCACAGTCTCAATGGGCTTCACAGGTGAAAAAGAAATCATACAGAATATCAAATACACAACAGCACCCGCTGAAAAAAAGGCCTAGAAAAGGAAAGAAAAACTCCAAAACCCATCTGGAAAAATGAGAAATCTTCACAAGGGACTGTAGGTGGGAGGCTAAAAGGGGGCTTCCCTTCCACACTCAACAGGTAGCACTAGAGTGCTGAAATAACAGATTGTGCCATATTAAGCAGTAAGTGTCCAGTGCAAAGATGTCTTGCCGGAAGGCGATCAGGTCAGATCGGACTCCTAATCTGGCCTAGTGGGTCCATCCTAAAAAAACCCACATCAGTCGATTGGCACAGCCCTGAATGACAGCATTGAATTCGTCTCTCACCATCTTGCCCCCTCTCCAAACTACGAGAAGGAGGCAGGGAGAAAAAAAAGAAAGCTGCATTCAGACAAACCTATGTACTAAAGGTTTGAGTGTATGAATGTTTTTTTTTTAAGATTCAAGAGTTTTATTGTCATGTGCATAGTAATACCAAACAATGGAATTCATATTCTGTTCACTTCCCTGAGCAGACTACATTCCATAATCAAGCAAATAATAAGGTAGGCAATAAAACAAAAAAACAGTAATAAAGCTATAAGGGCAGTAATAATGAACTACTAATATTCTAAGCATATTATTGAGCAGATTGAGTGGAAGAAACTGTATACATAAGAGGATGATAGTGCAAAATATGTATTTAGCAGCTTTCCTGCACCGTGCAGGGTTTGTTAGGTGCATGTGCTTAAGTGACTGGTTATGAGGCAGATTGGTGCGTGAGAGATTTGTTCAGAATCCGGATGGCCTGTGGGTAGAAGCTGTTCGCCAGCAGGGTGGTCCTGGCCCTCAGGCTTCTGTACCGTCTGGGATTTCTTGATGACCTGTCTAGTGTTGTGGGACCAGATGAGATCCTCGCTGATGTAAGTGCCGAGGAATTTGAAGGCTTTCACCCTCTCCACCTCTCTCCCATTGATGAATAGTGGCGGTTTGTGAGGCTCCAACTGCCGCCTTGGGTCTATGATCAGTTCTTTGGTCTTCTCTATGTTGAGGTGGAGATTATTGCTGCGACGTCAGGCCACAAGGTATACTGACTGCAGGCTTTTGATGCAAGACATGGGAAGTCCAGAAATCAAGCGCGAACAGTTTACAGTTTTCATTGTTGCTGCATTCAAAGGAAAAACAACCCATCTAGCTGCAACTTATATTTTCTTTCCTTTTCATTTGAATGACTAAAAGTAATGAATGTTGTTTTTCTGATAAAATGATGACAAAATGCAATGTTAATGCTTGTCCGCCCAGCCGTCTTTGAATGCCTTCCACTTTTGTCTTTCACCCTGCGTCCCATCTAACTGGCACCCCCTCTTCATCAATCATTCACCCACACTCTGTGTGGCATCCTCGCACTCCCCGTTGGTGTTTTCTAGTTGCAGAGCACACATACACGTGAGTCCACACTTCACACAAACATGCAACATACACACACATGGAAACACACGTGCAAGGTTCCAGCTGTCAGTCACCCCTGCGGTGTTATGGCAACAGTTTCCTGATGAGATGTGGCGAGAAAGAATTTTTGATGAATGTCAGGACAAACTAGGGACCGACACTGTTCCACAGAAAAGTAAAATAAAATATTCGGTGTCACAGTAGAGCTCTTACAGCTGTTACAGTTGAGTAAAGAATTAACCTCAGGAAAAAAAGTTGACAACTTTTGCAATGTCTAAAGAAATTCCGAGGCAAGATTGCAAGAAATGAAGGCCTTACAACAATTCACAACACAGCATTTTTTGTCGTTCTAAAATCCTAATTAATGTTGTTAGTTTTTGGAACCATCTTGACTTGGGAAGTCAGCATGTGGATTATATCATTGTTCCCCTTTATCTGTGCTACGCCAAATGAGCAGTTTTAAGCTATCACCATGACGTCCCTCTTTCCAATTTTCATCTCTCCATCTTTTCTCTGGTGATTGTCCAATAATAGCATACATTATGCACACTTGGTCTTAATCAACACCATCTAATTAGCACCTCAAAGCCACCTGGGAAATTGTGAAAAAGCACAGCTGATGGTTTTTTTCATCTGACATTACCTGCTGACCTTGTATGTCAATTGGAGTTGCATCCTAAATAGAAGTGCTTTCCATAATACATCTTAAGTATATCCAAATTAATTGCAGCACACAATGACAAGGACTTTTGTTGAGAAAATGCTTTATTTCACCGTACATAGTCTATTAGTCTGCATCGATTTTGCAAGTTAAAGATTTTTAGAGATTTTTACATGTTAAGGATGGTATGTGAATAAAAAATAAAATGAATCCCAAGTATTTATCCGCCATTCTTTAACTTTGAAAGCTTACCAATTATCGCAATTATACTGTCTCATCTTGTCAACTATACTATAAACAATAATTATGGTTGACCGTTACTTGTCCCCATAAAAATATACAATATAGTCTGACTGTATTATGCTACCTACATTGGTTGCTAGGGATGGGACGAGATCTCGTACGATGTGACCTCAAGAAATTGGAATGCCATGAGCTTTCCCGTAGTGCAAATTGCACGCCTCCTTAAAACAAACGATCTTCCCCAAAAGGTTGCTGCCAGTTATGTAGTCAAAAAAAGCTTTGTAAAATATAATGCCGCTTTAGCTTCATTGCCATGTTCGCAATCGTAGACACAAAACGCAATTTAACACATTTGAAAACTATTGCATTTTTTAAAATGTAACTGTTGAATTGATTGCATTTTTGAAGAATCATGATTACTTTTACAATTTAATATAAAATAAAATGAAATTACCACAAATATATATTTTGTATTAATACCCCAATGTTCTGTCATCAACGCTATATAACATGCTGAAGATGAAATGTAACAAATGACTCATTTTGGGCACAAATGACGATATTCCAACATAGAAAACACAACTTACAGACACTCGTGGGCCAGAACGCACAAAGAGTAGGACCAACGCGTGTGCACCGACAGCAACTGCTCCACACCGTCCTTCCCCACCACAAAATGCACTATCCACAGCAGCCAGAAGCGGCGTCAAAAAACAAAGACATTATCAAATAAGGCACCAATCTGTCACTGTTAAAAGATAAATTAAATTAGTTCCAAAACACCCAAATTATTTCATAACCCCCTGCAGTCAGGACACAGACTACGCTACAAATCTTGATGCAGATAGGCTAAGATGTTTGTATTCCAGCTGCTCAGTTTTTTTGTTTATTTGTTTTTTTTTTTTTTCATAATCCAGGCCGACTCAAATGTGTTCTGTGGGTCCTGGTTTCATCTCACTCACCAAAAGTCACTGGCTGAATTATGTCAAATCAAATCAAGTTTATTTGTATAGCCCTGAATCACCAAAGTCTCAAAGGGCTTCACAGGTAAAAAGAAGTCATAATGAGACTTCTTTAGCAAAAAAGAAGTCGTACAGAGACTTCTTTTCGTCATAAGTACACAACAGCATCCCCTGGTCAAAGTTCCCAGAAGGGGAAGGAAAAACTCAAAAAACACAATTTGGGGAAAATCAGTAACCTTCAGAAGGGACTACAGGTGGGAGGAGCCCAATCCAGGCTCAACAGGTTGAAGTGGATGCTGTGTGTACCAAATACAAACAAATACAGATACAGATAAACACATTGTGCCATAATAGGCAGGAAACGTCCAGTGAAAGATGTCTTGACAGCAGGTGAAGCCATTGGGCAGAAACCTCCCCACAGTCCAGCCAGGTGGTCCATCCCAACAAAAAAACACCACAGAGGAGGTGGTCGATCTCATAATCTGCGATCGTCGATCGGTGTAGGGCTGGATGGGGCCGTTCAAATCATCTCTCACCATCTAGCTAGCCGCCTTTCCAAGCCGGGAGAAGGGGGCAGGAAGAAGAAGAAAATGCTGCAATCAGTCAGACCCATTGACTAAATGCTTGCGTGTATAAATGTCTTTTTAGTCGGGATTTCAAGATTTCAAGTGAGGTGGCTGCACAAACTTCCATTGGGCATTCCAGATTACTGGCGCACGAATGGAAAAAGCCCTTGATCCTGCGGACTTCTTTTTAGGCCACAGGGTCGTTAATAAACCAGCATTTTGTGACCAAAGTTGTCGGGACGGAACATACGGTGATACTAAGTCGACAAGATAGGAAGGAGCTAAACCGTGTAAAATTTTATAAGTAATTAACAACACCTTAAAACACATCTCAGGTTTATTGGAAGCCAATGCAGGTCAGCTAGTATTCAAGTAATATGATTGAACTTTCTTGTCTTTGTCAAGAGTCTCGCTGCTGCATTTTGTACAGACTGAAGACTTTTGATGCAGGACATGGGAAGCCCAGAAAACAAAACGTTACAGTAGTCAAGGCGTGACGTAAGAAATGCATGAATTAATGTTTCAGCATCGCTAGCAGACGGAATAGGGCAGTGAATTTTAGCGATATTGCGAATGTGGAAAAAAACGTTGTAAAAAAATCTCCCCCCAAAAAAGCATTGATTATCAAATGTTGCTCAGTCACAATTAAATGAAATTGTGTTATTTGGTATTCTGCATTTCAGCAAGCAAAATAATAATAATAATAATAATAGTATTATTTCCTTCAAATACCAAAACACTCAATAGAAGCTGCCTTAAGGCAACAATACAATGTGCACTTATTACTTTCAAATAATTGTGTAGTGATAGGATTAGGGTTAGAGTTAGGGCTATTGTGTGTTTTAATTCACTTTTAAAAAAAAAAAAAAAAAAACCATAGAATGACCGCTCTACAGAAGCACTAGACTAGACACTAGGATTGTCATAGCCAAATGGCCAAGCTTGCTTGACCTGCATAGTACTGCATCCCATGCTGAGTATCCAATCACATCGCATGCATGTCACGTTCAACATGAGGCTTTCTAGATGACCTTAAGTCAGCACCTTGTGACCTGATTGTATACTGCAGCTGTCTATTGAAGGAAACTAGAAAAAGCTTCTTGCCTTAAACTAGTTCCTAGAGTGTTCGTTTTTGTTGAAAGATCGCTCATACCACAACATAGTGAAACACTATATTTAATCCAGACAGAGTGGGAAAGTACACGAGGCCTCGGGCCAGTCCTGCCGCAAGTCGGAGCAGAAAATGGCAACGTTTCACCTTCAACTTTCAGTTCTTATACCCTTTCGGGGTATGTAGTCCCACTGTGGAATGCAGGTGTGTGTGTGTGTGTGTGTGTGTGTGTGCGTGCGTGCGTGTGCGTGCACGTGTGTGCCTGCGTGTGGGTGTGTGCATGTGCGCGTGCGTGGGGGTCTGTTTCCGTGTGGAAGATGTCTTCAAAAGTCTTCGTTCTGCCGGCCATTCTTTGAAGCGGGAGGAGGTCTGAGCACCATAAACCCTGACTGATATCTTCTCTTGAAGGCCACACCTGGCCTTTCGTTCCTGGTGGAATGTTGTGTCGGGGGATGCCATCTCTTCCTTTTGGAGTTGACGACTTGTCCTTATTTCTTCTGGGCCAAGACTATATCTGCTTTATACTGACATTACGTCGTCTCAATCTTTATTAGAATAACACAGTTCCATGTACACACTATTTTATTGATATATTGCATTTGAAAAATATGTATTTCCTTCACTATTAACTCTATGTGCCCATTCACTCACAGTGCACTGACACCTGCAGCTATTGATTGTGAAGGTCTCCCGCAGATTTCACACAGCCTGGCAACACAGGTTAGATGAATTCTGATTGGATAAAACTTCTAACCTTAAATTACAACACTGTAAGGAGCGTAACCAAATGGATATAATTTAACACGAAGAGAACAGAATATGGACAATAAGGCATGGGACAAGATCTCATGAGACGAGATCGCGCGAGATCGAACACCAAATATTTACCTTTGAGTGCTGCTTGTTATGCCCATATTCCCTAGTTAGGGTAGCGTACTTCGCATTCCTTGTATTCCTTGTATTTCCTCATTTCTTTCCAGTTTGAATTAAGCAGTAAAATGCACTATACAGTAAATACGGTTTTGTAACCACTCACAATCGACCAAAGCTTTACCGTTCCGCCATTTTGAAATGAGTAAGGCCGAACAATAGCAGGCCTGCATCTTCGTGAGGAGTCTCCGACCAATAGCAGACCAGCATTGTAGTCACACGTTGCAAGGAAGCAGTTTGACAGCAAAAGTATTTAAGTGCAATTACCTAAAAACACCAGCAGATGGAGGCAAAACAAGACAAGTACAGCCAACCCCCTATGGTCATGACAGTTGTTTTTGTTGCAAAGCCCGAAAAATACGGTAAAGAGGGGATGAAAAACTCAGTATTACACCTTGCAACATGAACATCATTTATTTATTTATTTATTTTGTATTTTATATTATTCCGAAAGATATCAGCTGCATCATTTGTTATTGCAGCAGCATATGGAAAAACTTTTGATAGTTTATTGCAGCCTGGTCAATAAAAATAAATCATAAATAAATCAAATTTAAAAAAAAAAAAAAAAAACATTTTCAAAATTGAATAGTTTATATTCGTAGTTGTTTTTTGTTTAAGTTTTGAAAGTTTTGGACTCAATTTGGTGGGATGACTGAGTTCTAGGCCCGCTTTGATGCTAAGAATCATGTTCAGCAGAGAAGGATGCTGGGCGTGGACTGTGCACTGGACAGTCCTCTCACGGTGACATCAGCAGGCAACAAACCCGCGGAAAGCAGCCGGCCCAGATAACAACCCTGGGAGCACTCATTGTTTGCTCATCAGAGCTAGCTGATCTGTTTGCGGACATCTTTAACATGTCCCTTGCACGAGCCTTGGTTCCCACCTGCATCAAGTCCACCATCATAGTGCCTGTCCCCAAGCAATGCACTGTGACCTGCCTGAATGACTACCGTCCCATAGCGTTTACCCCAATCACAATGAAGTGCTTTGAGAGGGTTGTCAGGACCCACTTCAAAAAGACCATTCCAGACACTGTGGACCCTCTCCAATTTGCAAATCGACAGAAACGGTCCGCGGATGATGTAGTCAACACCGCCATTCACACAGTGCTCACGCACTTGGAGTGCAAAGACATATATTTAAGAATGCTCTTCGTTGATTACAGATCAGTGTTTAACAGAGTCATCCCTGACAAAGTGACGAACAAACTCCTTGCACTTGGTCTGGCGCCCCGCCTCTGCAACTGGGTGCTGAACTTCCTCACCGGCAGACCCCAATTAGTCAGAGTCCACAAACGCACATCCAGCACCAGGATTTTAAGTAGAGGGACACACCAGGGCTGTGTGCTGAGCCCCCTGCTTTACACACTCTTCACCTATGCCTGTGTTGCCTCCCAAAACAACACCAGCATAATTAAGTATACGGACGACACTACAGTCATCAGGCCGATCACTGGTGGGGTTGAGACAGCATACAGGCTTTGTGGCCTGGTGCAACAATCTCCACCTCAACACAGACAAAACCAAAAAACTGATCATAGACCCAAGGTGGCAGGTGGAGCCGCACAAACCACTATTCATCGATGGGACTGAGGTGGAGAGGGTGAAAGCCTTCAAATTTCTTGGCATCTACATCAGCGGGGATCTCACCTGGTCCCACAACACTCAAAAGACCATCAAGAAGTCCCAACAGAGACTGTACTTTCTGCGGAGACTGAAGAAATTAGGCATGTCAGCAAAGACACTTGACAACTTCTACAGCTACACAATCCAAAGTGTCCTTTCTACCTCCATCACAGTCTGGTACAGCAACTGCACGGCACAAGACAGGAAGGCTCTCCAGCGTGTGATCAAGACCCCACAGTGTATCCGTGGAGCAGCCTTACCCTCACTGCAGGACATTTACCACACCATGGTTCTGCGGAGAACACACAACATCCTCAAGGACAGGACACACCCACAAAACGACCTGTTTGAAATGCTGCCATCAGGCAGACGCTACAAGGAGTGTCAGGGCCAACAGCTGGCAAACAACTTCTACCCACAAGCTGTACGGATTCTTAACAAATCCCTCACAAACTAATCTGCCTCCTACTGCATGCATAAACAATATCTTGCAATAAAAAAAAAAAAAAATACATCCATGATATTCTGCATTACATTACTAGCACCATTGTCTGTTTGTTGTCTTAATGGTATTTATTGCTATTTATTTATTGCTCATACCTTTATATATATATATATATATATATATATATATATATATATATATATATATATATATATATATATATATATATATATATATATATATATATGAAAACAAATTACAAATAACATTGAATTTAATATAATTATGTTATAATTATTATATTCAATAATTATTTACTAGAATTATAATAAAATATAATTATGTTTGGCCAGCAGAGAAGGCCTTGCTGGCTCTGACGGCCCACCACTGCTCTTTCAAGTAACCATTGGGTGAGGATGAAAATTGCATTCTTTCTCTGATTGGCTCTTGGCCAGGAAATCCAACATAGACGTTTTTTAATTCCCCAATTAAAGACTTTTTTTTTTTTTTTTAGTAAATTCAACTTCAACAATACTTGTAGTGTATGCCACAGAATAAATTTAGACAAATTCAGGCAAATTTCAATGAAAAGTTTTGAAAACCTTCTAAAAAAGGCTAGCCTTGCAGTTTTAAATGAGAACCGACATCTAGCATTTGATCATCATGTAAAGCATGATAACGCCATCCAGTGGGCATAATTGGTAATTGCATTCTCGTTTCTCCTGTATTACTTAGATGCAGTTAGAACAACCTTATGGTGTATTATAGCTTAGAGTTAAAGCCTTTAGGTGACTTTGTTTTTATGTTACTCGTATATTGGGGGGGGGGGGGGGGGGGATTGAGGGGGGCGACGGATTTGCTGTTGTCTGACAGACCGGCAATTACAATTTTCTGCACGAAAAAATGACTGACGTTGACTTAAGGTGGGCGGGGGCACTGTCGGACCAGCAAAAAATGTAAACTCTGCTTATACTTCTTGTAATAGAGTTAAAAAGAAGAGGATGAGGTAAACTGTCTCCCCCTTCAAGCAAATAATCTGAGTGGTACTTGTCACTGGTCATGTCCCTTTTGATGAAGTTTCTCCTTGCTTGGGGTGAACAGTTGCTGTTCCACCTGCAGTTCATGACTTTCCATTAGAAAATGTGTGAGCAGTCACATGCGCTCAAGGTTCTGAACTGGGTTAGCTCTCCAAAGGCCCAGGAAGGTTTGACAAGGAGTGCAGTCTACAGGACAAGGTGACCCACTTACTTGAAGGAAAATCCCTTCCTCTACTTCAATCCGTTTTCATTTCCTTTTCAGCCTTTAGTTTTCACCACTTTTACATTTGAGTCCATGCAAATAAATATTGACATAAATCTGTAAATAATCGTTTTTTTATTATATTGTTGCGTGCTAAAATATACTGTATGCATGCTTATAACTATTGCTGACGAGCAACCTTTACTCATCATTTTTCCATTTTTTGTATATCAATTACAAAAATTAGATAGATAGATAGATAGATAGATAGATAGATAGATAGATAGATAGATAGATAGATAGATAGATAGATAGTTTCGAAAATTCTGTAATATTGTTACGTATTTGCTTACTTCAAAAAGGAAATACAGTACTGTACTTCTCACTGCGCCTGCTGTATGACGATTGACCAGTAAGTGGTGCTGCAATATCACTTGTAGACCAGTACACTAAATTGTAATGCTCATAGTGATGTGAACATTGTTCCAGGAAGTTGACAATTTAAAGGTCTAGTGATGATGCTGTCTTTTAAAAAATGACCAAAAAACAAAAAAAAAAAAATAGCATTTAACGTTGATTCTATATATAGCGGCCTTGTGATTAGCTTATGGCATTCAGGGTTCAAATCTTAGCTTCATCATGTTTGGTATCGACTTGACCAGTCTTTTATTTATGATATGATATCCTGGTTTCCTCATATAGCCTAAGAATCACTGAAGACTCAAAATTGTTCATACTGTAGGTCAGTGTTTCTCAAATGGGGGTACAGATCCCTGAGGGTACTTTTAGGAACTCCAGGGGGTACTCGAGATTTAAAAAAAAAAAAAAACAACATGCAAAAAAATCTTTTAAAAATAATTATTTAATGAATTAAATGTTTCTGAAAAATATAGTTCATAAAATAATTTTTATGCTCAATAGATTGAATCTCAATATTTTTAAAAGCCAGATTCCCCCCCATACGAGAATAGTTTGACCCAAAGTTTCATGTGCCAATTCACATTACCTGTTAAGTTAATGATTTATTTTGTGAACAGATCTCTACTGTTATCCCAAAATATGACGCTTTATGTTTCATATTTGATTGTGGACCAATATTTGTTTATATTTTTTTCTTTTTGAGAACAGGTCTGACACTTTATGTTGATCATTTTTTGTGGACAAATAATTTTTGATAATTAAGTTAATGATTTATTTTTGTCAAAAGATCTCTACTGTAATCCCAAAAGATGACACTTCAAATAGTAAATGTATTTAAATGTAAATCTATTTAAATGTAAATAGTAACAAATATACTGAGTAAAAAGGACATACATGTTTGGTTTACATGATTTTTTTGTTGTTGTTTTGTTTCTGCAAACTTTTGCACTGGGGGTCCTTGGAAAAATTGCATTCCAAAAAGAGTTCCTTGATCCAAAAAGTTTGAGAACCCCTGCCATCAAGGACGGAACAATGAAAGAGTGGTTCTCATTCTCAACAAAAGGTTTCTGAGGTGGCGCAGGTGGTGCCTTTGTTACGTGTAGTTTGCATGTTTAAAAAGTGTATGTAACTCAGCGGCAGTTGCTCATCTGTAGGAATTTCGTCTTTGAAACTGGAGGTTCGCATTCAAGTCTCGCTTTGGATTAACCCTTTCACTACTGATTCTTTTTTTTATTTTATTTATTTATTTTAACAACAACAATCAAATTTATGGCATACATTACTTGTTTACAAGTCTAGAATAGTTGGGAAATTAAAACATCTGAATATTAAGTTCCAAAACCAACAATGGTGATTCTGTTTCTTTCAGCCCCAGCAAACATGGAGAAGCCATAGGCACCAGGAAAAAGCTGTACAGTGCGGTTCCAGGGAGGCACTTTGTGGTGGTTCGTCCATATACTCCCCAGGCCGAAGGAGAGATCAACCTCCATAAAAATGACAGAGTCAAAGGTAAGTGTGTAGATTTCTCTTTCAAACCACCATCACACAAATCTAGTCAGAGCTTAGAGTTGCAAGATTTTAAACATTTCCGACAGGTATACACTGTATCTAACCCAACTTTTGTAATTTTGTTTTAGCCCCTGGGAAAATGTTGACCCCTCTCTGGCCTATTGATGGTTTTAATGTGTGATATCAAAAGAAAAGAATACAAAAAACAGAGGCTAAAATATTGCACGGATTGTGAGAACATGACGACTTTCAATATGCCTGTTCTGTTTTCCCCACGGAAAGGGTTGACCACGGTGCATTAGGATTCCCTCAATTGACTTCCACCTTTCCCCTTTTTCTTTTCTTTTTATTTTCGATGCTAAGGAAGAAAAACGAGGCAGGTGGACATTGCAATAGCTGCAGCAGCAGCAGTAGTGGTAGGCAATAACCTAAACAATGTAAACTTACTGTCAAACATACTGTCATATTCCAAACAGTTGCAAATGAACATTTATCATTTATATATGATGCTAAATATATTATATATAAGAGAGAGAAATACAACACACACATATATAACATAAATAGACTAATAATAATATTAATAACAATTATACATTTTACTTAATATATCGGTCAGTTAACAAATTAAAATGAACGTTATGAAGCTTGCCATAAAACAACTTCTTTTCCCATGATGCTTGCCACACCAGGAAGCAACTTAACAGCCAGTTTAAACTTGTGATAAACCCGCAATAAATGAAACTAAAGAAGCGATCTAAGCGCATAGTATACAAAAAACCAAAGTACACAACCTAAAGTAAACCCGCGTGACACTCCGGCACCCTTTTGCGTTTCAAATGAATTCAGCAACAATAAATCAATTAAGAAAGTGTCAATCGGCGAACGCTAAAGTAAAGTCCTTTCATGAAGCGAAAAACCAATCCAAAACAATATCGCCAAAGCAGGCAAATAAGCTCCAGATTATAAAGAAAGAAAGACAAAACATTTTACCAGCACACCGGGTCGAGACACAGCCAATGTGACTTCGCGGCACAGGTGGCACCGATCTCTTTTATTTCAAAGGATTTTTTTTTTTTTTTTTTTAAGAAAACACAACAATGCCCCTTATAAAGGCTTGTAAATGCGAGGTCGAGAGGTAGACCCTGTTGGTGTCAAATTTAGCCCTTGTGAGGCTCATTTACTGCCATTCTAAATGGGAAATAGTGTCAATGTTGGACATATTGAAAACCCATTGTTTTATCATGTGTTTCCCCCAATTTTTGGATTAAATATTTCAACGGCAAATCGCGAAAGGGGTGCAATAGCAATTATTTTATTGACACCCCAAAACCACCGGGTAGCGTTAGCTTATGACATTTGCAAGCCCCTCAATGAATTCGATGATTGGCCTAACGTGGATTCTCGTAATGCAAAGGTTTTTAAAAGTCAAAATACTCAAATTATGACAATAAATTTTCCTATATCAATTTCATAAATATACAGCGTAGTTTCTTTTGTTCTTATCACATTTTTACAATTTTTGTACATAAAGGGGCATAGGTTCCCCCCTTAAAAAAAGTGTGTGTGTGTGTGTGTGTGTGTCTATGTAGGTATGTGTGAATAAGGCTGATGCCACTGAATATTTTGACGGTTTGAAAGTAAATATATATTTATATTTGACGATGCTATGACCCTTTCAAAGTCAGTCAGTCAACTTGGGTGGTAATAGGGCCAGACTAGTGAAAAATCCCCAGACAGTCAGGGTTTAATTATGTGAGTGTTATGTGTTTTTTCTGATTCATCGTGTCATACTGTATGTCTTATATGCCAAAAGCAGTGAAGCGGTAGATCTTTATTTTATTTCCAGCGCTCAAATGAACTAAAGTGAAACATGATATTCATCTAATTTTTGTGTCAGTGAGAATGATGTCTTTTTTCATCTCCTCTTCTCTTTTCCCTCGGCCCAGTTCTCAGCATCGGAGAAGGTGGCTATTGGGAGGGCAGCGCCCGTGGCCAGGTGGGCTGGTTCCCAGCCGACTGTGTTGAAGAGATTCTGGCCAAGGCCACCGAGGAGAGGAGCTGTAAGTTCAATGATCGGAAGCTGAAAGTTGGTGTGAATGGAACATTGACTTACAGTATAGGACACAGCTGCAGCAGTAGTTCTGTGCAAAGCGAGGCGGCAAGGTCAATGTGGGCTGCTTAAGTTCCCAAGGCCATGCAGTGGCATGTGGCTATTTTTTTCCTCCAATACATGAGCTTCATGTGTCTCAGCCTTTGCTTCTCCTTAGGCGGTGATACACAAAGCTAAGTGCTGCATTGCCCTGCTAACTCAGCTGTGCTTTGATTTCCTCATGGGGCATGCTAATCAATCTATCACACCACGCTACTTCACCCGTCAACATCACAGTTAGCCTTGTTCATGCACTTATAAAAGTAGCCCTGTACAGTATGACTCTGAGTGTTTTTTTTTTCTTATTTTCTTCTTCTATGAACTTTTTTCCACATCCTTATTCATATTCAACCTGTTGTCTGCTGCCCCGATCTTGCTGTATTTTTGGCGAATTTGGGCAAAAAAAACAGAAAAAAAACACCACGTTCATATCAGTCGTTGTCTATATACAGGGTGTTCCAAAATGGTGTTCCAAAATGTTTTTTTTTTTTACCTAATTAAATAAGAATAGGTATTTATTGAGCCAAAGGTGGACCAGAATAAAACATAATAATCTGGATTAAAAATTCTCTTGAAAATATCTAGCTACATTTTACATTAGTGATTAGTATGGTCAGCCTTTGCTGGAAAGGGTTAGGCTATTTTTTAGTAGGGATTGTTTATTTGTCACGAGGGAGGAAAGGATCTGCATCATGCAGCTTTTTTTTTTTTTTTTTTTTTTTTTTGCTGCTACCGTGCACAGACCTACATATGACATTTATGAAGTCCGTGCTGTTGCTGAGCATGCTAATTTAGTGCTGAGTGTTGCTATTTGCTAAGCGGCCGTTACAGAAATTACTTCTGGGTGTTTGGTCAAGAGAGGGACAAGACAGCATGCATTTTTGAACCAATTTATCGTTGGTTTGTGAGACCTGTCCTTCATAGCATGCTGCTGATTGGTGAGCTCAGGGATAAGAAAATGTAGCTTTAATTATCCTGAAAACGGGATTGCTCAGAACTCTGCACACACCTTAGTTGCGTAGTTTTTTCGTGTTTGATGACTGCCAATCTCTAGCAGAGAGCTTGGAACACCGACCATAGTTGCTCCTATTCTTGTAGGTCTTTTCCTGTTTTTCAAATAGTGTCATCGTCCTCCATATGGTAGCTCTCGAAAAACCCATATTTAGTGACTAAACACATATTTAGTGACTAAATAATCAAGCCTTTATATGAGGACGTGGATTACATGGGGTCTATTTGACAAATGTAAAAAATATTCCATTTTTAAAAATACTGACTATCAAACTGCATGAATTGATTGGTTTATTGAAGAGTCATGAATCCATTCTCAATTTAGTGTAAAATAAAATGAAGTTAACACAAATATAGATTTTTTATTAACCCAGATTATTTCACAGACCACCTGCAGTCAGTCCCCTGAACCCACTTTGAGAACCACTGCTATAAATGGTAACTTAAAATTTAGATTTTATTTATTTATTTATCTTTTTATTCAACACTATTAGAGAAAAATTGATCTGTCAGTCACATAAGCCCAGTTTTAACACGCAGATGTGCATTTTTCTATCGCCCATATTTTTACTTGCAAAAATTATCGTAACGGGGCAAGGAAGCGGGTGGATGTCAAGTGAGTGATAAGCAAAGTGCCTGTTGCAGCTAATAGCAGCTCATGTTGGATGAGGCTGTTGCGGCAATTTTTTCAATGAAAGAAGCGAGCAGGTTGAACCAACATCCGAGTCCATCCTTGTTCACACACAGGAATATTACTAAACCGAGAGGGTCGTGTAAAAGGTATGTTGTGTCCAGCTGATTTAATCAAGAGTGTCACTGGTTATTAATTATTATTAAATATGAATTGTGGCCTTTTGGCATATACACTCATTCATAAACTTGGTGAAACATAATGTGCAACTTCAGGCATTTACGGTAAAATGAACTTGAACTGCGTCACAAGGAAAGGAAAAAGAACTGCTTCGAGTGCATTCTGTTACACTAGCGAGATGTTCACTGAACGCTCACAGTGTGAGAAATTTGAAATACACTTAACTTTAGGCTCAACAAATTAATAAGTTACAGATACGAACACAAGAAAATATGAATTGAGTTTAGAAAGATGAAATTTATTCTGTTTTGCTAAAATGTTTACATCGTTGCCAAACTGTTGGTGCATTTTATACACAGTAAAATAGAAAATATAAGAATTTGACCTCAAAATTGAGGTCCCTCTTATACACAGCTGCGTCTTATATTTGGGGAATTATTGTAAATGAATCCGCACCACTTGGCGACTCAGTTGAGCTCAAAAAACGTTTTAAGCTCAATATCTCCTCTTACATCAGTGGTTCTTAACCTTGTTGGAGGCCAGTTTCACCAGTTTCATATGCTCATTTACCGAACCCTTCTTTAGTAAAAAATAAAATATGATTTTTTTTCCTGGTGCACGAAATGAATTGTGCATTAATATCACCTTGTTCAAATAACAAAACCAACACAGTGGGTAAAAGTACCAGTTCCCCGCCGCCACGTCGTGAGTCCGTCGTGAGTCCGTCGATCGCCGGCCGCAGGAGCTTATTTGCCTAGATCGGCGCTCGGGAGATAACGGGCTAATTCCGGCGTGTGGTCCCAACTGAGAAGGAGGTCTCACTCTGCTGCTTATCCAGCGCTCTCAAAGCGGACCGGTAGGGAGTCTCACTCAGACACATATACAGCCCTCTCTAAGCGGTCTGATAGGGAGGTCTCACTCTGCTGCATAAACCAGCCGACCAAAGCGGACCAGTAGGAAATCTCAGAGCAGGACGCTTTCAATGACTGTGCCCACTAACTGCAGACTAGACTGAGGGGTGGTCCTCTGCGGCGGAGGCTCCACCGAACCCCTGAGACTGACTCACCGAACCCCTAGGGTTTGATCGAACCCAGGTTAAGAACCACTGTCTTACATGTTTGTGACTGTTGCACAAATTGAATGCCATACTATACTGTCTCTAACTAAACGACATACATAGAATGCTGGGATTGGGGTTTGCTTTTTTTTTTTTTAAATCAAAGATTTTATCCAGTAGATTCATTATTGATATTGACCTATTGCAATACACATTAATATTGCATCGTCTAGCCCTATATTCTAAGCGAGTCTAGCACCATTGATCAAGGCAGATGGGAAGCAAGTTGCTCTGTTCTCTTGGGTTCTTCGCTCTCCCCTTGGTGGCCTATTTTACAGTTTGACCCCAGGCCTTCGGCGCAGGGAGCCTCTTTTATGTTGTATTCTTCACTAAAGTTCTATAAGCTCAGCTTGTCAAAACATCCTGTCCAAATATTCAGTAGTATCACTTCATGATGACTTTGAGGCTTTTAGCCTCAGTTGAGGCCATGGCCCGGGCATCATACATGTTATTAGGTGGGACTAGGAAACATATAAATGTAATGTATTACCAATTAAGTTCAGTTATACTACTTCCATTGATTTCTTCTAAGTCACGTTCATCTCACAATACCTATATTGCAGGGGTCACCAACCTTTTTGAAACTGAGAGCTACTTCTTTGGTACTGAGTAATACCAAGGGCTACCACTTTATGTGAAGACACATATCACGTTAATGATTTTTCACAATAATTAAGGAACAGCAGCAGTAAATATGTAAATCAAGTGTAATATGCAATGTAAAGGTAAGACATGTATAATTGTTTGTATACGTCATAGAAAATCACCAATTATCTACTGTACCTCTTGTAAGCTGTTTGCAGAACAGACCTGCGGGCTACTCATGTGATCTTTGGGGGATGTCTGCAAGACAGAACAATTAAACAACATAATGCATACAGGCGTTGCCCCTGTAGGAGTTCCATACGCATCTCAGTCGGCATTGATATATTGCGATACGAAGTGACGCAATACGTGTATTGCATTATGACGTTCAGTTTCTTATACAATATCACATATCAGTTTAGTAGCGCCTTATTTTCTTAATATTTCAGGTTTTTTAAATCAATCCGCTCCGGAGTGGCTTTCGTATCATGATTTTTGTCATATTATGAATCGTGCATCACATGTAAATCATTGAAAAACACCATATTAAATGTTACAATACATTACCTTTCAACTAAGCAAAAGTGGCGGCAGAGGAGGAGGGGAAACAGCAGAAAAAGATAAGATAAACTTTATCTTCCCCAGGAAGAAATTTGTCTTACATTTAAAATAGACATTAAAAACACACACACACACACACACACACACACATCAGCATAGCAGCATGATACAACTAATGCAGGGGAAAAAAAGACACTCTGGCATGTTCATTGCAATCCCTACGCTAAAATCATTCTTGCTTAAAAACAAACAAATTCCTCACGATACACAAGAGAGAATAAAATACACAGGGGCACAGAATCTTCTGTGTGTATTTTTTTTTTAACCAAATCCTGTTAGAGCTCTATCATAAAGAAAACTATATGATATGAAGATAGCATTTTTTGTATCCCAATATATCGCAATACGCTTTTAAGACACAATACTGAACACTAGTGTATAGTTTTGGAATACCTGAGAAGTTAGCCGAAGTACCTCATCATACTCTTGCGCCAATGACAGGGTATTAACAGCAATTCTCAATTGTGCTATGCCAGATTCCCGAGCGGACCGTGCTGACAGACGAAAACTCTTCAGACACTACACCGTGGGCTCCTACGATAGCTTTGATGCCTCCAGGTAAACCCTTCCATTCTTCATTTTGTGAAACTCCTTTTATTTCAATATGTCAATACTGCAGTCTTCAACCTTTCTATGATTTGAGAGATTTTCAGAGGCTGTTACAGACATCAAATCAATCAGTAAGCTTTATTGATTTAGATTGCAATCATCGGGCAAGTGTATGTGCATTACATTCCAAGTTTTTCTTTTGAATTCAGTCAAAGCCCGCTGCATGCACCGTATTGTTGCCTACTGTGTGCCTGGATCGCCGTCCTACATGACTATTAAGAGTTGTCATTGCGTTTAGAAAAGTGTGGAAGTGTTCCATTTTCGCCATGGAGTCCATACTGTGCAGCGCTTGTGTCAGGCGTCATGCGCTGGTGCCGATGAAGTTCCTACTTCTGGATGTGGCCTCCTTGTATATCCGGGGTACCTAATCTGCGTTGACATATTTGCCCAAGTTTTGTAGATTCCGCGCTGTTGTGCACTGAAAGCAATGGCAAATTGTATTCACTCGCTCTCTCACTCGCTTGGCGTATTCTTCCAAAGTGTGGTCTCTCTGAGACACCATAGTGCGCACACTGCATTCACCTAACACCAGTAAACGGAAATTCTTAATTCTACACCACAGGTGTCAAACTCAAGTCCCAGGGGCCAGATCCATCCCAACACATCATATTATGTGGCCCGTGAAATGCTGGTTTGACTTCAAGTTTTTGGCTAAAATGCCAATCGTACAATTTTGTCTTAAAAAACAGCATTTTTATGTTCCCGATCTGTCTTTTGAACAGTTTTTACCAGCCTCTAATTTAAAACTAGATAAGTGTGTGACAAACACACTTAAAATTTATTCTGGCCCCCTCTGACGAAAACTTTAACTACAATGCGGCCCACGATAAAAATGAGTTTGGCAACCCTGCTCTACGCAATGCAGCTTTTAATGGTGGTGAAAGCCAGGATTGTCCGTTTTCACAAACAAGCACAATTTATGTACAGTATTTTTAAATTAGGAATATTATATTGGACTGCATTCTCAATTTCATCAATTTGCTTCGAAGAAACCAGTAAATAAATGACAATTTCCAAAATGCCCTCTAAAAAGGAGCAATGGCTATACTCCCATCCATCTTCACATGATGTGTATGAAAGAACTGGCCATTATTTCTTCATTGAAAACCATTCCATATACATCGCTAATAACTAGGGCTTGTCATGAACAGTCAACGTTGTTGACAATGTCAATTATGTAAATTAGTCGATTAAAGTATTGATCTGACAACATAGTGGCAACGCCTGTAGCTACTACGTGAGGCTCGGTGTCTACAATTTTGTGTCTGTTTGTGCAGAACAGCTTGGTTTTAAATCATACAACCGTCAGGAGCTTTTGGGCATTAACCCTAAAGCTACAGAGAACACCTGAATATATGAAAAATTACATTTCAATCATTCTTTTGCTGGAATTGCAGATTTTCTGTTGTTAACCGACTGTATGTATTCCATTAACCACAATATTAACTTTAATCGAAAAAGATATACACGACAAAGACCTAAAATTACAGTCTGTATTATAACGCTATTATATTATTGTATTCTTCAGGAAAAAGCTCATTTGTAATATTTGTTGAATGAGTTTCCACTTAACACTTGATGAGTACAACTGCTGTAATTGTCATTTGAAGCTTCTAAAACCAAAGCTGAGTGCCCTTGATTGAAGCTCACCCAAAAAGCAGATCTATTAGGGAAAAGCACATGCCCAAAAGGTTTATTTTATTTATTTATTTTTTTAACGAGTAAAGATATCAGGCATTTTGGTATCTGGATAGTCTACTGAGAAATCAAATCAAATTTTGAGTATTTGGATTAAAATATATATTAGTGTTTTGCTTGGTGTAGAACAATTTCAACCCAGACCAAAAACCATCACCAACATATTTTTACCTACATTTCAACATGGCAGCACATTCCCTTTTTTAAACATATCTTTCCCCATAATAATTCCCCACATGCTGAAGTCAAGTTTGTTAAAAAGTGATCAGTAGAAACGGTAACTGTGTCTCATCATCAAAGTGTGCATTTGAGTTGATTCAACTACCTTTGAAAAGTAATGCAACTATTCTCACTAGTCCATTAGAACAGTGCTTCTCAAATAGTGGGGTGGGCAAATGACCCCTAGGAAAATGATTTGGTTTTGCCATGTAAAGTGTAATTGTGTTAAAAAAATGATCGGCATCTTTTTTTTCAGGCACTTTGATGCACTTGGTTGTTTTTTCTGCTCTAACAACCCTTTAACCTGTATATATGATATAAAAATAAAAAGTAGTTAACAGTTGTTGAAAGTTGTTTTTTTAACATTGCCTTTTCCTTGAGATTCGAGCCAATCAACGTGAAGAAAGGATACAGGTTTCTGTATACACAATTTTTATTGTGTATATTGTATATAATTATAACATCCAATATTGTACACACACACACACACACACACACACACACATATATATATATATATATATATATATATATATATATATATATATATATATATATATATATATATATATATTATGAATATATTTCTGCATACTAGATAGTTAATTGAGTAGAAATTGTACAACACAACCTACCAGCACTGGCTTGTTGTGTATGGAAAAGTTGCTAAATGCCACTGGAATCTGTCGATAGGTGTGTAATGAGCCACCGGGATTTCTTTTCACGTTATTGCTACCATTCCTATACCCACTTTTTTGAAAAGCTGTGGGACGCATTGTACGGTAGTGAAAGGTTTAACCTTTTCTCAAATTAATCAGGTAACTCATTTCAGCCCTATTCTAGCCCAATCACATCTATTCTTTTTGATGACCATCCATACTTTTCAGGATAACAGAGAAGTAGTGTTTCCAGTCAGAACATAGCGTGAGCCACTTTGGACAAGCAGTTGAGAAGATGGACGGCTAGACGGACTAATTTTAATGCTCAAACCACCTGCTCTTGTTCAGTGTACAGGCTTACGTATCGTTGAGTATTGTTTTGGACTTTCTGCAGCATCTTCTTTTCCATTGCCCTTGACATTGGATTAGTATGCTGACAATCAGTCTTTATTGCCTGCATGGGTCTGCATGCAGCGAGAGTGAGAGAGGTGGACAGGCAGGGGAGCCAGATGTTATTTTTTTTCTACATGATGCATCATCCCTCGATAAAGTGCTGATGAAGCTGTTGACTGAGGGTGTGTTGGAAAACTCACATGCCACAGAGTCTTTGCAGATGAATGCACCAATTTGTCCATTTTCAGAGGAATCCCCGCACACAAAGACAGTCAACTTCAGCAAGTTTCGAATGTGTGCTTGCTGAACATGCTCTCGTCATGATTATTCATCCCGGCCCCCTATTGCGCCGTCCAGAATCTGGATGTTCCCTAGAGTAAAGTCGCACTTCATCCTCACAGCGTGTCGGCCAGCATGTCCCCATTCAGAGCGTCCCATTCCTTTAACCCTAACGCCCACCCCACCTCCTGCCATCACTTGTTGAAAAAGATTACATTGACCATAAATTGTCAGACTTGTGTTGCACGCTGTAGTGCACTGACCTATCAAAGCTGTCAGATTTGGGTGGATGAAGGTGTGTCTGTCTGTGTGTCTTTTTGTGCATGTGTTTATGTAAGGGAATGCTGTGCGATAACCTTCAGTGTGTCAACAGTGCGGGCCTCCTTCCTCTTCAGACAGATTGCGTTGCTAAGGGAACCGTTGCTAGGATTGTACCTCGCTCTCCCCCTCTCGCTCTTCAGCCCTGTTCTATATTTTACCCTTTCTCTCTGGAGTAGCCCATGTTTGTGTTCAGTGTAATCCTTGCACCCAAGATAAGTGTAATGACCCCCTATGACGAATATCGCACACTTGTCCTGTCACACGCCACATCCACAATTGGTTCTTTGATGTGACCGTGTTGTGAGGTACTATTGCAGGAGGCCAAAGTGTTTTTCGACATAATACAACAACTTCAGAAAGCATCCTGTAAGTCCCCGCCAGATCATCTTCACGCTAAGCTTTCTCGCACACCTTCCTGTTATGCCCCCTGGATTCTGACCTTGCCTGTCCCCGACTACCCAAATACCTGCTGCCCTGGTAAGAAACCTTGCTCTGCCTGCCTGACTACGATTCTACCTTCTATCAGACTCTTTGCCCCGGCTTGGCTTCGTCCATTGTGCAAGCCAGCCATTGTTGCCCATCAGCCCCGTTTTTCAGCATTTAATAAACTAGTTGTTCGCCACTCTTATCTGCCTCTGCATGCTCTCGGATCCATTCTGTGATTGTGTTACAATTGTGGTTTTTTTCTTACAACATGTATATAGACATAGAATTGGCTACTGCCCGAAGTCAGCTGGGATAGACACCAGCAAGCCTGCGACCCTTGTGAGGATAAGCGGCTATAGAAAATGGACGGATGAATGGATCATGCAAACATTATTTTCATTCATCATTATTCATTGCTCGAAATTTTAAGGTTAAACTAAAGGTTATTTAATCTGAGTAAAGAAATGAACATCTGCTTGGTGATCCTAAGAAGACAAACTTGTACTTTTAAAAACAACGTAGGATGTAGTAGAACATGATAATAGTGTGCTTGTGTTTGTGCAGGACAGTTTGATTTTGCAAAGTATACAATCAATTTTGGAAAGGAGAAAACGGTTATGCGTGCAAGTCCACTGCAGTCTGGTAATAAAAGCCACCAATGTGGCTTGAGCGGTGACTGTTTTGATAGACCAAAGACCTCAAATTGTAGAAGAGATATAAAAAACTAATGTTGGTGCGGCTAAATAAAGAAAAAAAATGATATATTGGTGATAGCAAAGCTAGTAATTTCTTACCAATAAAGTGTGCTTTTACTGATTTCTAAATTGTTTGGCTATACTGTACAGTGGTCTCTACTTACGAATGCCTCTTGTTATGAAATATGTAGCTTGCTAAACACCTCGGAGGCACAATATTACCTCTATAAACGAGAAAAAATTCAATATACGAAAGACAACATTGTTGGCATATGAGACACGTGACACCAGCATTCGCGCCAACATGACTGTAATGTAATACGCTATCACAACCCGTGATGTCTACCATATTTGTTACAGTTTGTGATGTATTTTTATCATTTCTTAATATGCCGGCTTGCCTACAAATGGGAGAATAGTTTTTTACATTGATGTTTACTGTACTCTTCCATTTCTCATCTTTACTCATTTCATCTACACTTCTACACTAACAAACGAAAAATTGACCTTAGCTATGACTAACATCGTACATATTCACATAAAAAGACATATGTAACACACCACTTTGGGCTGTCGAATCTGACATTCGCTTTTTTAGCACTTTAGCACTGACTTCAACATGGTGCACTTTGCCAAATGACCCCAAACAAACTTAAGTAAATTTACATACTCAAAATAATCCAAAAATATATATTTTTAATGGCTCCTATGGACTTGTTAATGATTCATGGATCACTTCAAACGTATAATCAAAAGGTACAATTCAAAGATCTTAAGAAGGTGTTTCTCTCTGCACTCATGACCAACACACCAGCATCATGTTATGGCAAAAAAGTGAACTGCATTCATATTGTCAACTGCTACAATTAATATGATTAATTTAAAGGATTTAGGAGTTTTTTTTAAATTATTATTTACATGATATGTTTTAATTATTATGCAACAATGCAATTTAATATGTATTTGTCACTATTATTGATGCATTTTTTAAATTTAACAATATTCATTTAAAGGGTTTAGGAACATTTTGGGGGACTTGTATTATGCTATGTACATGTAAAAAGTGGATCTACTTATAAAAGATGCATGTTACAAGATTACTTCTGGAACAAATTGATTTCTTAAGTAGAAGAACCACTGTATTTATATATAACTATATTTTGATAAAAATCATGCTGCGATTGAAAGGGTTTAATTGTATGTCTACTTGTTGTAGTAGTGGGAAACCTTACGTTTGCAAGTGTTTTTGTTCCGATAAGAAGTCTTATTTTTCGCACTTACCATCTCGTGCTACGTTGAGCCTGGAAGAGGGTTCTCATTTTCCCCAAATGGGGTTTTTGAGTTTTTCCTTCCTTTTAAGGGCACTTTGTTCAGGGGATGCCGTCGTGTATTTGTGACGTTCTGTATGACTTATTTTTCACCTGCAAAGCCCTTTAAGAGTGTGGTGATTCAGGGCTATACAACTAAATTTGACTTGACTTCTTGGATCAGATTAGACTGGTGATCTGAGGTCCCACTGAAGTTCAGACTACGCAGCCACTTTTGTCCAGTTTGAGAGAAAACAGACTACCAGATATTTTCTGACTTTTTGCTTGTAGTTGATTTAGTTTTTCACTGTGAAAAAAGGTGACAGGTCTTTTCAACGGCGGTCAACATGCTATTTAGAGTAATGACAGAAACTACAATGATATTAACAACACTGAATTGAAAGGGCAGACATCATGCTCAGGATTTATTGGAATCAATTAACCGATTAGTCGGTGAGTTAAATGCAGACAGTCGCAAATGAGGCTCACACGTCGGACGTCACACGCGCGCGCTCACGCGCACACACCGTAAAATCTCGTCTCGGAATTAAGCGGCGCACACTTAATTGACGCTAGCGCTCGATCCTCATCGAGTCTTCAATCGACGAGATTCAGCTTCTCGTGCTGAGGGGCTTCCAGGCAGCCTGATGGTGCGCGCAGACGGACATAGCTGGCAGGAGGCTGCGCAGAGGAAGCAGCAGCAGTGTCGGTGGGGTTAACCGCCAAACCCGTTTCTTCGAGGCTCCCGGGGAGCACCGGCGGAAGGAAGGAGGGCAAAGAAGGGGATTACGTCGTCTTCGCCCTTTTTTTTTTTTTTTTTTTTTTTTTTTTTTTGGAGAGGGGGTTGGGGAGGCGTCTCTTTCCTGGAGATGTTGTCGCCGTGCCGCCGGGGCCACCGTCATACCGTGTGACATTCACAGAGCCCGCTGGGGTGGGGTGGGGTCGGGGTTGCCCTACCCTGGCCGGACTCGCTCTCCACCAAAATGAACCTCCACTCGGCCAGGGCGTCCGTGGCCATGCTGCGAATGATGGGCTGTGCTAACGGCCGCTCTGCTCGGCATCTTCTCCACAGTGACTGCGTGGTGGACGAGAAGACAGTGGTGCTCCAGAAGAAAGAGAATGAAGGCTTCGGCTTCGTCCTACGAGGGGCAAAAGGTAATTTGCACACTTCCCTGAAATGATTTGAACCGCTGTTTTCTGCGTGTCCCCTCAAATTAGTCACTTTTGAAAACCGCCAGACTTTCAAATTGCTTTAAGATGGATGACGAAGCCTAGTTTTTTTAAGATGTGTGACATTTTGTCGTAATTTGACTGATCCAGTTTAGAAGAATACTGGCTTTCCATGTTACTTCACCATTTGGGGTTTGAAAGCAACTTCACTTGTGATCCAGCTTGTATCCACACGATCCCAGTTTCAATTATTTATGTTTTTTTTTTCAATTCGGTGCATTTGTGGAAGCTCCCCTTGTCATTTTCTCCTTTTTATCACCTTTCACAGCTGTCATGACAATTCACTAATCCATATCTCCTGTCATCAAGCACCTTATAGAAATCCATCAGCAACCTTTCTGAAAACCGCATGAATTTTCTGTCACGTGAGTCGCGTCATCGGGCTGTTTGATATTTCACCAAGCCTTGAGACCGACTCTAAAAATAGTTTGGACTGCTGCACTGGTTTTGATGACAATTCTCGCCATGTCATAATACACGTTGTGTTTCACTACTATGTGTGGCGTGCGTGATTGGTCTCTGCTGGGATAAATTTAGTGTTTCATGCTTCCATCTCTAAGAAACAAAAAGAAAGGGGGAGGTAGAGATGGATGGAGAGGAAAGATTTGGCTTGAAAAACAAGAGGAATGTTCTAGTCATTCTGACACACTGCCATCACCCTGGGGAACTGACCCAGCCAAGCTTATCCTGCAAGGGGGTGAACGCACATACACGAACACACAAACATACAGTCATGCTCGAGCTGTCACATAGGCTTACATCCTCTTTTGCTGCCTGTAATTCTGCTCTTCTTTGCTCCATGCCCATCTCCCATCACTTTTTACTGATTTGTCCATATCACATCGTCAGCCTCTCAGCCGGACAACTAAACATCCTTATCCCAACCATGCACGCTCGCGCACTTGCTTGTGGACTGTCTGTATTCCACTGGGATGACTTATAGGAAGTGTCACATGACGCCATTACACCCACAATATTTTGTAACCTCCCATGGAGCAAGCAACAGATTTATGGGGAAAAAAGATGCACGATAACAAGTCAAAGGGTATCAGCCTATCTCTTTGAATTGTCAGGTGCACAATTGTGGTGCACAATTAATGTGAATGCGTTTTGCTCTTTCATACATAATTGTACTTTCAGTTGACTTTTTTGCAACACTTTGCAATTCATCGGTGCAGAGACTTTCCAGTGGCTTGCGTGCATATTGATTCAACACAAAATAGAATTTAAAGGGGAATTCAATTTATTATTTGTTTAACAATAATATGTTCTATGGAGCCCCAGTAGTCTAAATATGGCATTCTGGTTAATATTTTATTTGTGGAATATGAATTAAACATCAAAATCCACCCATTTTATCCAGCGCAGCGGGCAGCCATTTTGCCACTTGCTGTCGACTGAAAATGAAATCACATTTGGTCAGGGCTTAGATAATGACTAATCAGAGCTCACCTGTTTTCTGACTTTGGACATGTGACTTGGCTCATGTGGTATGCTTAATTCATATTCCAGAATACAGCAGCACGTCTACTTCCAAAATTAATTTGTTCCATAAGTAATATTGTAACGTGAGTCTTTCATAAGAAGTATGTGAAAAGCCTAATCAAGCCTCCAAATATGTCCCTAAATCCTTTAAATCAGGGTTTCTGCAAATTTTTGGAGTCAGGGCCCCTTTTTGGAAAGCACGTTTTCCAACATTGCAAATTTTTGTGGAAACAAAACAAAACAAAAATTAAGCAAAACATAAGTGCCCTTTTTATTCACCAACATATTCAATTTGACAACAAATATAGTTGTTACTTTTCACCCATGCTGAAGGTTAAATTGCATGTTTTCTCATCACAAATTCAAACAGGTTACTGCCAAATATTGAGTGACTAAATAATCAAGCTCTTTCATGATGACGTGGATTATATGGGTCAGCTTTTTGAGCAAAAGGTGATAAATCCAACATTTGAAAAGGGAAATTTAGTCCAAAATGTTCTGCACGATCATATTTTCAATGTGGCCCTGATAGTCCAATCACTGTACTGTGGGACCTCTACTTATGAAAATTCTGGTTACGAAATGCCTTGGCGGAAAAATATTGTCTCTACTATCAAAAGAAAATTCAAGATGAAAGGGGGAATTGCTCACTGAGACGAGACAGTTTGTGAAGCTTGTGTTCCATTTGTATAATTTATTAATATCAGTGGTGGACTGTCAGGGCCAGCAAGGCCTTCTCTGCTGGCCTAACATAACCTCACATCATAACACACATCATAACTATAATAAACTATAATAATTATTATAATAACAACATAACAACGTGTGTCGCCAGGCAGACTTCATGGGAGGCTTCATGTCTGCTTGAGCCCAGAGGCGCTGGACATTCGCTTGAATAGGCTTCTGTGCAGTGTGCAATGACATACTGTGTACGGTCCCGTATTTTTGTTGAGGAGTCCAGTCACTGAAGGCCTAAGTGTGAGATGCACAGACTGCCACTGATTAATATGCATCCTTGCCCACAAACGAGGCAATAGTTTTTGCATTGATGTTTACTACGGTCTTACACTTTGCATCTTGACTGGTTTCATCCACACTTGCATCTTTACTGGTTTCATCCACACTGCTCACAAACAATTTACACTGTAGAACTAGCAAACATAAAATTTACATTAGCTACAGCTAACACATAAAAACATACCACTTTGTTTGTTTGTAACATACCACTTTGGGCTGTCTGACGTTAGTATTGTTAGCACGTCGTCAGCACGTCTCTAGCATTTTAGCAATGACATCAAACAAGAAGCACTTCGCATGACCCCATACTAAACTTAAGTAAACTTACATGCTCAAAATAATAAAAAAAAAAACCAAACATTTTATTGCTCCTATGGACTTGTAAATTAATCCTGAATCACTGGAAACATAAAATACAAAGTATAAAAAAAAAAAAAAATACAAATTAAATCTCGTAAAAAGGTGCCTGCATCCATCTTGTCAACTGCTACAATTCAAATGATTAAAGGTTTAGGAGCACTTTTTTTTTTTTTTATTATTATTCTTTACATGATATATTTTGATTATTATGCACTAATGTAATTCTAATATGTATTTGTTTTGGTGCATTTTTACAATTTTTTAATATTATTTATTTAAAGCAGCAAAGTGGGGTCCGCAGACCCCTGGGCATTGTTCACTCTAATTTTCAATGCATCTGAGCATTCACACAAACTCCCTGAACAGGCTTTTGACCAAGGTGGGCAACTTTAGACATGCACACAGTGAGTCGCCGTGAGGATGTATGATATCGCTCCCAAAGTGACCTATATCACATAACTCACATTTTGTCATTAATGAGCAAGGAGGGAAGGGGGCTCTGAGGATATCCAGTGGCCTAGCTGCAGCCCTGAACAGAGCCAGTCAAAGTGGGCTCATTCGAGGCTCGTGCTTTGATGACGCAAGGCAGCTCAGAGCTCCAAGAGTTCATGTGGAGAGCACGACCTGATGATGTCCAACAACTTTTAAACATATGTGTGAACTGGTAATCTGCTTCTGGGTATTTATCCAGTCATTTATGAGGGGTGACAAGCGTCGTCCAGCACCAATACGGCAGAACATAGCATCTACATGTTGCCAAACAAATCACAACTATTTTCTGTGCATTTTCAACAAGTTTATTTCTTTTTTATATCTTGAGCAATATGTTTTTTAGACATTTATAGTGTAATATATATTGCACTTGTCACCATGGTAATAAACAAACCACAAGTTGTTAAAAAGAAAAAAAAAATCTCACTTACTTTCACCACTTGTTCTCCTATTTGCATATACTCCGACAACCATTCCATCTTCAAAGAAGTGCGTTTCTTTTTTTACTTTGGCCTGGTGAGTGGATGTGTCGCTGCTCGTTCATTTCGCCAGGAAAAGAGGGTAGCATTTGCATCTCTGAACTCCGCACTTTTGTTAGCTAGCTAACCTGCACAGGGTGTACAGTATATGTGGGGAACGTAGTCAAGACTGTCAGTTCATTTGATTGGATGAATAGTGCAAGTGAAACTTATCGTGTCATTGGCTGGACTTGTCACTCGCTGTCACAAGGCGAAATGGTACAGAAAACAATATTATTGGTCTAATAATCAGATAAGATTAGGTTTAATATTAGAAATTATTTAATACGTTTAAATAGCGGCGTAACACAAATGCAGAAAGAAAACATTTCGTATTGTGCAACAGGGAGATTTTTCCTTGTATGAGGACATAAGAATGAGGGAAAGGCTTCATTGCATGGATACTTTTTCACAATGGGGGATTTCTTTGCACATGCAGGTATGGTTAAGAGTTTTACAGTACTGTATTATACTAAATATATTATTGCTTTTGACCACAATATTGATCATTTTCACAATCTAATGAACCGTTAGTGTTCTGCAGTTATAAATTTAACAGTGCTCAATTTTGATTGACACTGTCTGAGAGGTATTATTTTACATTTGTTTATGATTTTGTTTGTTTAGGTCCTATTATTTTGACTCCAGCTAACTAAAATGATCAAACTGTGCAAGTTGTAATGTTTTCGTTTCTCTTTTTGTCCCTGTTTCTGTAAAGCGGACACGCCCATTGAGGAGTTTACACCCACGCCGGCTTTTCCCGCTCTCCAGTATCTGGAATCAGTGGATGAGGGGGGCGTGGCATGGCAGGCGGGCCTCCGGACGGGGGACTTCCTCATTGAGGTAAGAGCTGCTCATCCTTCTTTTCACTTTGTTTGCAATGTGATTGGTTTGCAAAATGTGGATTTACACATTGTCAGGTGGAATGGGTGGTGAAGTGTTTAATGCAGATCTGTTGTTCTGATATGCTAATAATTTGGCTTATCTTTGTGGGTATTGTTAGTAACTGATGATATTAAAGCAACACAAATCAACTTTTTAAATTTCAATAAATATTTTCGTAACATCAACTTAAAACTAGTTAAATTGTTAAGTACAATATGGATCCGGTACAATATCAGCAGGAATGGTACTTGCTTTTATTATTTTTTTTTAGTTCAGAAGAAACGTGATCAAGTGAAATTATTCAGCAATGGTGTGTTTCATTAAAGTCACGGTTTGGATTGGATCACATATTTGAATTGTGAATTTTTGTTTTTTTCTTTTGTTTGGTTTTTTTTGGGGGGGGGGTGTGGTTGTGGTGTGATAGCACGACAAACTAGTGTCAAGCCAGCTGCTACACAGCCATCACTACAAGGGACAACTTAACTGTAAAGACGCTTTGATATTCATCTATTACCATAATTCCTCAAATATAAGACAAACTTTTTTCTTTCCCAAAATGAAGGCCAAAAGTATGGGTGCGACATATAAATGGTAACTTAAAAATTTGATTTTTTTTTTTAATTATTTGAAATCCATTTATTGAAAGATTGATCTGTCAGACACATAAGAGTTTTGATTCACATATGTGCCATTTTATATGGGACATATTCTAACTTACAATAATTACTGTAACAGGATGCGCTGGAGGGTGTCAGTTGACTGATCGTAACAATTGCCTGTTGCAGCTAACAGTAGCTTGTGTCAGCAGAGATTGTTACAGCACTATTTTCAATAAAAGAAAGGAGCAGACTGAACCACCATCCGGGTCCATCCTTGTTTACACACAAGAATATTACCAAAACGGTGAGGGTCATGTAAAGATTATGATTATGATGTCTCAAGCTGATTAAGAGCAATTAAGAGCTCACCAGTTGGAGAACACGGAACGGTTCCATTTGACTCATTTATTAATGGCAGTCTTTTGGCATATACGCATCATAAACTTAATGAAACACGAACGCTGCTCACCTCCAGGTTATTTATTGCTAAAGGAACTCGAACCACGTTGCAAATAAAAGGAAAAACAAATGTTTTAGAACATTCAGCACAGATGAGGCTTTCACTGCACACTCACAATGCGGGAAATCTGAAACACACTTAACGCCCAACAATTATATAACTAACGGAAATGAACACAAGAAAATAGGAGGAGTTTACAAAGGATGAGATTGTTCTGTTTTGCTAAAGTTTTTACATTGTCCTCAAAGTGTTGGTGCATCTTATTCACACTAACATAGAAAATACCAGAATTTGACTCCAAAATTAAGGGTGCGTCTAATATTTGGGAAATTATGGTATTTGTTTTGTTTACTTTAAAATTGGCCTTTGCAACGTGTTTTGTTTGTTTTGTTTACTTTAAAATTGGCCTTTGCAACGTGTTGGCATGTTATGTTTTCTTACTGCGGCTTCCTTGCCATGTCTTTTTCAACAATGCACAGCAATTAAAACACAAATAAATGTGATCATTAAAAAAAAAAAAAATCATGTTTTTTTTAAAGTACCTTCATTACTCAAGGACTAGTTTCTCGCTTAGTAGACAAAGCGCTCACATACATGCGACTTACATGCTGCAGGAGGGTTTCTTTTCTCTTTCAGCTTGACATTAACTCTGCTTTAGCGAATTTGCATTGTGAATTGAATTGAACATGCAGCCTTCACGTGAACACGCATAATTTTTTTTTCACTTGCCAATCTGCAAGCATTTGTGGCTCGACCTGTGGCGCTTGATCCATACGAATCATGGATCAAAGATGATCTGATGCACTATTATTTTTATCTATTTATTCTATTTTTATTTACTATATATTTACTGCGCCATTATTGTTCAAACAAACAACAGTTGTAAGAAAGAACAGGCACACAGCCGATAATTTCTACTCTAAATTTTGTCTGCTCTTTCACACGCACGCAGTTGTTTTGATCACATGGGCACTGCATGCTAGCTCTAAACACTACTTTATAGAAGAGCGGTGCTAATATCAGAGAATGTGGAAGTGGGGTTTTTTTTGTATGTTTTTGTTTTTTTTTTTTGGGGGGGGGTGACGTTTTGCAGATATCTGATATCAGCTATCTGATCAGAACACCTCTAGTGCATATGCAATTAGGAACTGTTGGTTGAAAATCAACTTTTATTCCCCATATATAACCCTGCAAAAGTTCAGTCTATATAGGCATATAGCCAAGGGTGTCACTAGACCTAATACTGTACTGGGACACAACTTGGGCACAAAGAATTTATGAGAGCGAGCAAAATGCATGAAAAATGAAACATTTAACACTTATCAGAGAAAACAAATATTTTTTTAACTACCTAATCACATTAGACTATGATGCTGTTTTATAAAGTATTATAGATAATGAATGAGCTTGCCAGATTTAATAAACTGCTTTTAGGTAAATGTTAATCATTAAATGTCAATTCACCCAATGTAAGTCAATGGGACTTTTTGGAATAGAAAATGAGGATTTGTGGGAAAAGGCTAAATATTTGGAATAAGAAAAATACATGCAGTCCTCTAGTAAATATGTAGAATAATATGAAATTGGAAGTATCAAAAAATTAAATTACTTAACTGAGAAGAAAAGAAAATATGAACTGGGAAAGGATTGAAGAAGGGACTCTCCAGATGTAAATTAGTTACTTTAACCACCGTACCTAGCAGCCTTTCTGTATGTAATTAATTCAATTCCAATTGACAACGAATAGGACTGTGTCCCATTGGGAATGATTGTTGTGTTGATTCGAAAAATATGAAATTATGGAAAAAAATATCTGCAATGTGTGAATTATTGGAACGCTGGGATGGATCCTGAAGGCTAAACGAATGAGGTAAATGTTGTGATTGTGCAATCGGAAAGCTTTAAATGTGAAATGTCGATTTGAATTGGCTGTTATAAATGAATGGGATTGTTAATTTGAAAACAAAAATATGGAATTATAGCTAAAAATCTGCAATGTGTGAATTATTGGAACGTTGGGAGTGATCCTAACGCTAAACAAATGAGGTAAATGTTGCGAATGTGCGATCAGAAGGTGTTAAATGCAAAATGTGAATCAGCCATTATAGGTGAATGAGACTGTTAAATGGAGAAAAAAAAAAAGGAATTATGGCAAAAAAAACTGCAATGTCTAAATTATTGAAATTTTGCTAATGATCCCTAAAGCTTAACAAACGAGATAAATGTTGTGAAATCAGAAAGCTTTAAATGCGAAATATCTAATCGGCCATTATAAGTGAATAGGACTGTTTATTTGTAAAAAATATATGGTAGCTGCACGTGAATAAATTACCATATTAATTAGCCATGTGTGCATTTCTTATGTGGAGTAAATACTGTACCATTGAAGTACCATGGAAATCAGAATGTGCGCTGTGAACTGATGATGATGATTGTTATTTTGATTATTTTTTGTTTATTCTGCCCCAGTAAAATATGTGTGGTGACATGGTGCATATAGCCAAATAAAATCAGCTTGGATATTTCATACTATAATTTAAAAATAATTTTCTGGTTGGTTACAACAAACAAGAGTTGGCTTCAAGCAAACTGCACTCTTTGGTATTTGTTTTGGTCTCTTATTGGCTTATGTCAACAGATCATACACATTATTGTCGCAAATTCGTAACTAATGTAACTTTTAAGGTAGCAGTCCGGACTTGTTCCTCAACATAGGATAATTTTGGTAGTTGAGACAACTTTTTATTTTCGCCCCACCAATTCTGGTATACAGTACTTCAAAGGGGGAAGGTTGCCTTTAATTCATGGTCATCCACTCCTGCAGACTTGCAAAGATTTTATTTGTGTGTTCATCATGTTCAGATGTGTTTGTAGGCCAACTCCTTTTTTATCCAATCTTTTTTTTTTTTCCAGAATTTTCATAGCATGACATATACTAATTGGAACAGATTCAACATTATTCAAAATTCATTTTTGTTTTGCTGTGGATGATTGTGAAAATGGTTTCGTTCCAAGTATGGAATTTTTGGTTTTAAAACCTTTTGTTTTTGTGCTCGTTTCTTTGTAGTAATGGAGTAAGGGAAAGTGTTGTGTTTTTTTTTGTCATGCATGGAAAGTTACACAGAACATTTTGTAAGGAGGACAAGTGAATAATCAGTAATGGAGCTACTAGTTAAATTACCTGGTTTTAAGTGAGAACTTGAGTGATGGAAACTGCTGTTAATCACTTTGTCAGAACATCTATGCATCCGTCCTAGTGTTTCCGCTTAATTCATTCAGTAGCAGCGGCCTACCACTCATAAATCATCACTGCCGCTGCGAAGGCTGAGTGATATCACGTTTTGGACTGCGGCCCTCAGACAACGTGATTTCATTGTCAAAGCTATGCTTTCTTTCAAAACAAAAAAACCTTCAATCTTCGTCACCCTGTCACCCTTACTCCTGGAAGGGCTTGGTGCTAAACTAGCATGCTACATAGCAGCACACACTTCATACCGTATATGTTTGATGTAATGCCACGTTTAGATGGAACGCGTCCAAGCGCGCCGTTTATGCTCCACACGAGGCGTTTTGTTGCGAGGTCAACATGAAGTTCACTTTTAACACGACAGTGTCGCGCGAGGGGAGGGGAGTGAGCTTGCTGTGCACTTTACAGTGGATCCGGAAACGAGAGCATTGCTGAGAACTTTCACTTTTCTGGGATGTGGCAGAGCCAATAGGTTCTCCGACAGAACCTTTATTCTCCTTTTTACGCTGCGTGTCCCTCGCTTTGCGGCAATACTCGTCTGCCAAAAATAAAATAAAAAAGTTTCAATGTCGCAATCAAGTGGCCGATACCGTGCAAAATACTGTGCTGTCAATGCTGCACTATCGTTAGCTTAGCACAGTAACTACAGTTCAACAGCTGTTAAAAAAGGAAGCAAACACTGCACATAGCAGTTGTCCCAAGTTCTCCCTCACACCTTTCAAAAAACCAGGTGAGTGCTCTTGCTTGGCTTCGTTTTTGGATCGAAAGTTCAGCTGGCCGTGTTAGGTAGATCTGGGTGACAGCAAAGCAGCCGCCATGATTCATTCCTGCCCCCTGTGTGAGCCGTTGAACGTTCCCAAAGCTGATGGGCTGACGCAATGCGATACGCGACAAAAGTTTTTTAACTTCTCACGCTTAATTACGCGCCGCACCTGTCGTGCTATGCTGGGCGTCACTCCATCGCGTCCTGTCGCGCTAAAAAAAACTGTCCGCTTTTATATATATATATATATATATATATATATATATATATATATATATATATATATAGAGAGAGAGAGAGAGATTAGACGCTCTAGAAAATGGATGGTTTATTCTTTATTTGGATTCACTGACATTCCAACCCCGAGAATGAAAGATGAAAGCTAAGTCATATTATTAGGTATTATAGCAGGGTTGGGCTTTTCCAGGCCTCGGGGGCCGGTGTCCTGCATGTTTTTCCGTTTTCTCTCTCAAACACACCTGATTCAAATGATTAGGATTATTTTCAAGCTCCAGCAGAGCTTGTTGATGAGCTAATGGTTTAATTTAGGTGTGTTAGGGAGAGAACAATGGAAAACATGCAGGACACCGGCCCTCGAGGGCCGGAGTCCCCCCCCCCCCCCCCCCCCCCCCCCCCCCCCCTCTGTATTATAGGTATTTTATGCCAAATTGACAAGCTGGACAATTGATGGAAATTTATCAACCCTTTCAGGCTCAAATTAATTTTTTTTTCTTCAAGCTTCTAAAAAAAATAAAATAAAATGCCTCAATCAATATTAATGTGGAATACCTAGAGGACTGTCATATTATTGTTGCAAATTTGCAACGCAGTCATTTTTCTCCTATTATGTTTTTAAGTTGGTTATTAGAGTAGAAATCCCACATTGTTTAGATAATAGTGGATTTGAATTATACATGCATTGATGGACTTTTTTTTTTCATTTGAAATGTCTGACTGCATTTGAATGCATCTTGTGTCTCATCCACACATTAGCGGCCCGTGCGAACACCGGATATTTGTACCATCTCATAAAATGACAGTGTAACTGACGAGTGGTTACTTAGATTTTTATTTAATGGTGATGTGTCGCTTAGTATCTATTGTGGTGTGATAGCACTCAAAACTAGTGTCAAGCACCACACCAATCAGGTGGTAGGACCCACCCATCAAACTTTGACAAGCAGGGTTGACAGATAAACTAAATGCATGAAACGCCGAAACAGTGTGTCATTAAATAAATGTTTCATTAAATAATTAAAAGTGGCATTAAATAAATGAATTGTTCATTCATTAATGACACTTTTAATTACATAACGAAACATTTAATTATGTAATGATAGTTTTATTTAATTATTGACTGGTACTGTACATTTATTTATTGAATTTTGGCACTTTCAGACCTCCATAGTTAAGTAGATCTTGTCTTTCTTGAAAAGTGTTAAAAACATTAAATAGGACTGCCTCATTCATAAAAACACTTTAGTGTCTTTGTATCATTAGAGGAATAGTTTTCATTCTTGTGCTGGGATGATCTGATTCTATTTCATGTTTTTAAATGTTGTTTTGATTGTTAATTAATTTGTGGTTATCGCATTGAAGCTTGATTTGATTATTATACTGTACATCATTGAGTAATACTACAAACAAGGAGTGGTGCAACAATTACAATTGATTTTGGGAAGATGCCAAATGACTGCATGAACAATGTTTGAAAAGCCAAGAAAAAACTGTTTCGTCAGACCTGCAGAAAGGTGCTTCCTGTATTTAATACAAGTTAACAGATTTATCCCAGCTGCTCTTTGTGTAGGTTTATAAAACTGACGTTTAACAAAATATAACATCATCATAACATCATGAGCAGCACTTTGGATGATGGTGTATGTCTGCTTTATAGTTTGGAGGGAAGTGTTAGTATATATTTTTGCTTCCATGCAGTGGCAGTCCGTGCATTTCACACTTCAGCCTCCAGTGATGTCCTACCTAGTCCGACACCACAGCTGGAGAAATCACACGTACCCATTACGGGGTGTTGCATCACCTTAATCTTATACTACAGTACACAGGCTATTTTCCGGAGCATTTAAACATAAATAAACCCGCATCTGTAATTAAAACTTACCACTACACTAGATACGTGATATCCATCAATTGAATATAAGTGAAATAAAATTACAAAAACATATTCAAAATGAAAAAATAAAAATGCTTGCACTCACCAAAATGGCTGTCCCCCAAAACACGTACTTATTTCAACACAAAATCCGGTCTTCTTTCTTTCCTCTGGAAGACTTCACTGACTTTGTTGATGTTTTCCTCTCCTTCAGCCATTGTGGGTGAAAAAAAGCGAGTAATTATATTTGATTTTCCTGCTAAAGGTCCCCGGGTCTGGTGTTTTCTGCACCGTTGAAGCAGCTCAAGCAGATATAACTTGGTTGCTCTGCATAGTGCTGATTCCCATCCAATCCATCCAATCACAGGATACATTCAACGTCGACAACTTGTGATCTGATTGATTGGCTATCCCAATTGTCTATTAACTGTCTATGAACTATATGGGCCCATTCACTTACAGTGCACAGATGCCAGCACTGTTGATTTTCAAGGTCTCTGGCAGATTTCATACAGCCTGGCAACACAAGTAAGCTGAATTCTGATTGGATAAAATCTCTAACCTTAAACTACAACACTGGAAGGAGCGTAACCAAATGGATATAATCGGACACGAAAAGAACAGAATACGGAGAATAATTACATATTCATAGTTAAGAAAATTATGTTTAAAATGAAATGGACTTTTATTATAATTATGATACTGGTGTCAGGTTATGTTAGGCCAGCAGAGAAGGCCTTGCTGGCTCTGATGGCCACCGCTGCATCCATGACAGATTAATTTATGTGAATGGTTGGTGTGTCTTGTCTCTTTGACTTTGATCAGCAAACATTCCAGCACTGACCTCGCTTAAAAGTGATATCAATGTAAAAGTACCCAATCACAATACAAGTGCAATTTTTTATGTTTTTCTTATGACTTCGTCTCACCGTTTTTCTCATAAGGAGCCCTGTAATGGAAATGGGTTTATTTTATGATCCTGCTCAATGGGGCTCAAGTTGTTTATTCTTGCTCATATTTTTGTCATATTTCTCGACACAAAATATACAGTATGTGTTGCTTTCTGTCTTAAGTCACTGCAGATGCCTCATTGTTCAAAACTGTTTTGAGGAGCTTTAAAATGCGTATGATCAGTTGGCCCATTGATTGCAGCTCATACAGTATGCTTTATATTTGCCTGTGCATTTGGTATGCATGTTCGTGTTCTTGTGTTACAAACCTAAATTAAAGAGCCTGGATTATGGTATTTTAGAAACTTTCCTCAAAAAATATGATGAAATCAACACATATTTGCTTTTTAACTGTTTATTGTGTTGTATCCACTTGAATAGGTCAAGCCATTTTACTGCATTCCCCACATTTTTGTGCATGTTAATTTAAATCCTTCTTAGAAGGAATGGCCTGATTAAGATATAAAGAAAAAAATAATATCTGAGTGTGGCTTTGTATTTTCACATGGTCAGCTAACTTAACTATATATGTGGATATTTTTTGAGATGCTGCCTCGCCCCCATTCACTGATGTATGTCGCTTTACATACATTGCTGCAGTGAGATTTGGCAAACAACAGCACGCTTCATTATTTAATTCAAAAGGAATTGTAGGTTTTGTTAAGTACAAAGGCTCAAAATATGCAATCTTGCATCTGAGTTTAAAGTCAAAACTGACATTTTGCATTTCAAGCATTGACTATCCTGAAAATTCTCACTATGCTGGATGTACAATGTGCTTATGTCATCCATATGACATAGGGGGTCGAGACAAGCTCTATGCCATAACCAGTGAGCTAGCAAATTTTATCTAGCGATTAGCATGGTTATAATAGTTTTATATTTTTTATGATTGCTAGGTTTTGTTTGTTTTTTGTATTCAGTTCACCTTAATTTCTGAAGCAAGTTTGTTAGTTTTTGTTCTTCTTGAATGCTTTTAGTTCAGTTTTTATTAGTTTTAGTATTAGTTTTTTTTTTTTTGGTCCATTTTTTTTTCAATATAGGGAGTCCATTAGTCCCAAAATATAGGATACACTGTTAATTTTAGAGTCAAATTCTGGTATTTTAGCAAGCCTCACGGTTTGCTACCTGCTCTGTTACAAGGATCACTTTTCTTCTTAAAAGCCACTTTAATATTCCTGTGTGTGAACAGGGATGGACTGGGGCGTTAGTTCAGTCAGCTCGCTTCTTTCATCGAAAATAATGCCGCAACAACCTCGGCTAAGGAGAGCCGCTGTTGGCTGCTACTCAGGCACTGGCTGCTAACAGCCAACTGACATTCACCCTTGAGCTTGTCCCATTACCGTAATTACTGTAAGTAAGTAATACATCCGATATAAAAATGTGCATCTGTAAGTTAAAACTGTGTTTGTGTGGCTGACGGGTGGATTCTTCCTCAAATGTCATTAAAAACATTGTTAAATCGTTTATGGGATTCACCCATACTGTTGGCCTTCAATTTGGGGGAAAAATGTGTCTTTTTTTCGGAAAATTATGGTATTTGTTGAGCGCAAGATGCACTTATCCTTATCTTGTGTGGACATACAGCAATACTGAAATGAACACAATAAAATGAAACCAGAAAGCTTATGTATGATATTGCTTGACAAAGGCAAAAACAAACAACATTTTGACTGGAATGATAATTAGTTTTAGTGAGTTTTATAAATGTTAAATGTAGTTTTAAGCATTTTTCTTTTTGTTTCATCACCTTTTTTTTCTTCATTTTACCTTTAGTTTCATTAATTAGTTTTGTTGGTTTGCTTTGATTATAATGACCTGGGCTTCAAACCATTGAATGATTTTTTTATTCAGGTATCATCCAGATTTTATTGTTTTTTTTAAATAAGTGCAAATTATAAAAACGCTGAATGAAGAATACAAAAGGGGAAAAACATTTCACTTTAGGTTTTTGCAATCTAAAAATTAAGACACTTAAGAATGCCTTCAACTTATATTAAACTTTGCAGCTTGTGCCAACATTCCGGACATGTTTATAAATAATAGTGCAAGCTAATCTGAAGATGAAATTGTTGCTTTAGCGTTTAAATTCTAAATATTCAGTGCGTTTTTAAGTGGAACAAATTCCATACATTATGCAAGGTTCAAAACAAGCGGTTTTGCATCATGTATATTCTCAAATTAAGACATCGATTTACAAAATTGCTCCACATACAAAAATCCAGCCTTGCTGTGCATTATAAATATTATGAAACTATCTATAAATAAAAAAAGAAAAATTTGTTGAAATACTGTATTTCAATTTTACAGGGATAAAGCTTTTATCAATGTGGATTCAAGTTAAATCAGAAAGGGTAAAATCAAGAAACAGCAGTGTGCTAAAGAAAAGGAAGATAAAACTTGTATTGAGTTGTATATTTTTATTTAACACTCTCCATTCACCATGCCGGCATTGCAAATTTGCAACAATGAAATGAGAATTCCCTATTAAACATTAATATTCTACAAGATATTTTTTGCCTCATAAGTAAAATAAAAATAAGGCAATTTTTTTTGATCAAACGTGTCCTACTTTTGAACTCTGTTGATAGCACATGTTTGCCATGCCGCACCGCTTGTTTACATCATGGATGACCTGGAATATCACCACTGTACATGTCACAGACAAGCAAACGGCAACTGTGACATTGGAAGATGAGGCAAAATTTGATAGATTAATAGAACTGTAAAAATAGAGGTAATAAATAATAATCATTAAGATAATAGTGATGTGTCACTGCAAACAAGGACAGTTAATTAGTATCTACAGTATGTTATCAAATGTACAAACAAAAAATGAAGAATCAGCGGGAGTATGTAAAAAGTGTCTCTGTTTGGTTTATGAGTAAAAAAAAAAGTAAAAAGTGTTTCATCTCAACTCACCATGGTCATAATAATGTAGTAGTAATAAAGTTAGCATGGCAGCCACAAGGTTTTCCAATTCACAATCTTAATCGCTCACTCCAGTGGAGAATATAAACATGACAATAATTTTAATGATCAAAACTTTTCAATAGTCCAGTTTCTTGATTCTACTTTGACTCCAAATTGAAGGATGGCAACAGGACAAATACATGAAACCTAATTTTATCTTTCTACAGTATTTATGTGTTCTTTATCAGTATCATTCATTTACAGACTTTTCACATTGCCCAATGGAACATACAATGAATCTCAGTTGCAATTGAGTGAATATCAAGCTCTAAACACAGCTCTCTTACGTTTACACTGTGCGTCCACTTCAGGTTGTTGTCATGGCGACAGTGCACTGAAGTTTAAAGCTCCTCAGAGTGATGTTGAAAATGTGGTCCTTGTCTCAAAGAATGAAAATCGAGATATTCATACATTCAAATTCTTCATTTATACCGATGCATCTCAAATAGTGGGGCGGACTCCCCTGGGGGGGCACAAGGTGATGCCAGGAGGGGCGCGGATGACCCCAGGGAAAAGACTTTGTTCTTTTCATGTGACGTTTAATTGTAATAAAATAAGTAAAATAAGTAAATAATTTTCTTTCTTTTTCGTTTTGTTTGTCTCAGTCATTTTCATGCACTTGTGTATGTTTTTTTTCTGTTTAAGACTAAGCTGTAACCCATATTAACACTGTAAAAATATAATTAGTAGCTGTTGAGAGTTGATTTATATTGCTTTTTACTGTTGTTAAAAAGGATACAGGTTTAGGTATCTAAATACAGTGGACTCCAATGTTACAGCGTCTCTGGCTTATGTTTTTCTCTTGTTGCGACGTGTAATACTGAGTTTTTTCGTCCCCCCCTTTACGGTATTTTCCCAGCTTTGCGACAAAAACAACTGTCATGACCCTTGGGTTGACTGTATTTGTGTTGTTTGGTCTCCATCTACAGGCGCTTTTAGGTAATTCCACTTATTTTCAGTTGCCGTCCCTGCAACGCGTCACTACAATTCCGCTGTTGGTCGACGTCTCCTCACGGAGATGGTGGTCTGCTATTGGTCGGCCTCACTCGTTTCAAAATGGCTCAATGGTAAAGCTTGGTTAGATTATGAGTAGTTACAAAACCGTATTTATAGTGCATTTTACTGCTTATTTCAAACTTGAAAGGGTTAGCCATGGGTCCCACGATTGCTAGTGATGTTAAAAAGAGAAGTAAAATATAATTGAAATATAATTGAGACACACTGATTTATACCCTTTAAAATGATATGTTATACATGGAGGTAGCACAAAAATGGACATGTGACAGCTATTTGAATGATGCCAGAGTCAAATTCCTTTAACCCTTTCACTACCGATTTTTTTTGTTTGTTCTTTCAAAAAATAAATAAATGAGGGTTACGGCATATACAGTAAGTATTCTCTAGTCAATAATCATATTTGCGTTGTCCAATCTTTCCTTATAACAGAAAACGTGTTAACAAAATACAGTACCTGTCTAACAACACAAGCAATAAAAAGGCAAAAATATATTGTCCAAAACCTGTTTATTCAACAAAAGATGCAGTATTCAGAACATTTACGGTATATGAACACAATACTGAAATATACAAAAACATAGTCGTACAGTACCGTACTAAACCACGGTATTGTATATTGTACTCTTTTTTTTTTTTTTTTTTTAATGTTGAGTTTTGTCTATCTCGTGAAAAATTAGTTTATTTTGAGTTGTTTTGTTTTGATACCATCGTTTCCTTGCTGGATGGTGGCTTTTGATAAGGCTTTGAACTGGGCACAACATCTTCTTCATCCGTTCTTTTTATTATGGACACCACGATCTACAGGACATAAATGTAGATCATTAAAATCTTTTGGAATTATAGCCAAACTCATAACAATAAAGAGTCACATGCCGCCGTTTTGGATATGATGATAGAAGATTGAAAAAGGAGGAGCGGACATAGCTATTTGGTAGTATCGAGCAGGAACTTCCTGCGTTTGCGCTACTGCAGGCTTCCGTATAGCTTCTGGGTACCAGATGTTCTGTTGCAAGGGATCGATCATCAATGTAATATAGTTGTAGAAAAAAAAAAAAGTATATTCTGGGTTCCGTTTGACAGAGGTCCGAAGTTGGGAATACTTATTGTATTACTTGTTTATAAGTCTAGGATACTTTTAGGATTATTTGTTCAAAAAAATCTAAATCAAAATTCACAGTTTTTGCCCCATTTGTAATTTATAATAATAAAATGAGTAATAATATAAACGTGCCAGAGAAGTGAAAATGATCTCTAAAGTAACACACATACATAGCACATATTATCAATATATTTCTGCTGTTCTAGAACGTTAATTGAGGAGAAATTGTACAACGTAACCTACTTTGTTGACCGTGGGCCCAGCACTGCCTTGTGTGTATGAAAATGTCACTAGGAGCCACTAGAATCTGTAGATAGGTATGTAATGAACCACTGGGATGCCATTTCATCTTATTGCTACCATTCCTATACCCATTGCCATTTTTTTTTCAAAAGAGCAGGGACGCATCAAAGTTCCATAACAACAAGTACCTCAGGAAAAAGATATTGACCCAAAACTTTCAGGAAGTGAAGTAAAACCACCGGAAAAGAAATTCCAATAAAAGGTAAAGACATCATCAAAGAACAAATTTGATCCCTCAACAAAGCAAAAATTGTGATTTTGCCTCAACCTCAAAATTTAAATTTTCTATTAAGCTTACATTTCATCTCCTAAGGCATCATCTTTTTTTGCTTGTTTTAGTTTCGTTACTTTTGTGTCCGTGTGTGTATGTGTGTGTGCGTGCATGTGTGTGCTGTTAATGAGGTCAATAACCCCCGAGGAAATGTTATTTAAGAATTTAGTTACCTGAGGATAAGCGGCTCTAGAAAATGGATGGATGGATGGATGGATGGATTATTTATCATTTGGTGTGGCCTGTGAAGATTAAGAGAATGTGCTGATTTGTTATCATGTGTATTCATGTGTATTCATGTGTATATCATGCATTCAGTCACAATATGAAAAATAAAATGGTTTGATGTTTTCAAGGTTGACAAGTATTCATATTAGATGTTATTTTCATCCCACCTAATTCAGCATAAAGTGGACTTGTCACTCTGCGACACACGGCAAATGAACGGCTTGTTCATTTGACCCTGATATACGTTGTATGTCATTATTAGAAAATGTTGCATGAAATGATTACATCAAGTTGAGAGTAAAACATTACATCATTTATATTACATTATTATCTCAAAGGTAGGGTTGCACAATTAATCGAATTTTAATCACAATCACAATATTGGCTGCCACAATTAATTAAGCTGATCCTTAGTGATTTAAACATTTAAAAAGCTGGCCACTGTACATACATGTCGAATCAAGCACTTTCAGTCATCCTACCACCAGGGGGCATATATTGAGCTTGTTGTTTGTATGCTGTAGACCCCATTTACTGCCACCAGTATGGGAGAGTATCAGCTAACTGCGGGAAAAAGCTGCACAGAGTATAAAGTGCTGCAAAATGCGTACCGGCGAGATTCTGTGCATCTTCTTTCCGCATGGAGGGTTCACGCTTCAAGCATTAACCAAGCCTATGGTACGTTCACACCGAAGGCAAAAAATCGCGTCGCTATGCTCATTCGGTAGGCCTTCGGGCGCAGACGGGACTTCGCTTGTTCAAATATTCATGCGAGGTGAGGGGGCTGAGCCTGTTGTGCACTTTACAGTGGATCTGGAAACGAAGAGAACACCGCTGAGAACTTTCACTTTTCTGGGATGTATCAGAGCCAATTTTTTCTCTTACAGCACCTTTCTTTTTCTTTTTTAAATTGCATGTCCCTCCCTTTGTGGTAATACTTGTCTGACAGAGAAAAAAAAAGTTTCAACATTGCAATCAAGGGGCCGATATTGTGCTGAGTACTGTGCTGTCAATGCTGGACGATCTCTATATTGACACAATAACTGCTGTTCAACAGCTGTTAAAAAAGGAAGTAAATGCTGCACGCACCAGTTATCCCAAGTCCCCCCTCCTCCATTCTACAAGACAGGCGAGTACTCTTGCTTGGCTCTGTTTTTGTATTGAAAGCTCAGCTGGCCGTGTTGGATAGCTCTGGGTGACCGCCAACCATGACTTTTTGACTGCTAAGTCCATACTTTCTTCGACTGATTCTGGTACCTACCTCCCATCAGCATCAGAGTGAAATGGCATTGAGTTTCTCTTTCTATACCTTGCTAGCTGTCAAATGAGAACCATTTTGAAAAATCCAACTGGCAAAAACTGGAATAAACTGAGTTTGAAATGACCAAAAATGACATTTTGACTGCTAAATCCATACTCCATCCATACGTGATTCTGGTCCTTTTGTACTGTTTCTTTTTTCTCGCAAAAAAACTTAAAGGCTGTTGTAGATGTTTTCACAGGCCTGTTGTAGTATGTGCTTGGTTCTAAGTAGGCTTCATTTTTTTTCGTAGGTTTGCACTCAGCAAGTAAGTTAGCTGTGTTGCCCTGTGTGCTAGGTTTTTGCCATGTCTTGCGTGAATTTGTTTTAATTATTATTAACTTTATTTATTTTAGTTTATTTTTATTATTTTTAAGTGTCAAACCTTGAAGCCTTGTTTGTATACTATTTGTTTGAAAAAAGTGCAATAAATAGATATGTTTGACCAAACATGATGAATAATAGTACAGTGGGCCCCCGTGTTACGAACTTAATCCATTCAGCGGCTATGCTCGTAACTCGAATTGCTCGTATGACGGGCAATCCAAACCTACGTTAATTAGTGAATGCGTGCAACGCGTGCAAAAACCTTAGGTTAAAAACATGACGACTTTATACACATATTAAAAATTCGTAACATAATCTACTGTACAGTTAAATTAAATAACATAAATATACAAAGGAAAAATGACATTTACCTTTGGGGCGACGTGACGAGCTAGTGGTGGGGGGAGGCGGAGGGGAGCAGCGATAAACCCGCAGAATTTAATTATTTATTTTCTCAAACGAGAACATATCACCGGTGATTTCCTTCTCTTTAATCCATAATAGAAGAAGCCTCTCCATTTTGTTGTTGACCGAGGTCCGTCCCCTGGCAAGCAAAGCCTTGCCATTAAAAGACTTGCTTGTTATCATAGCTTCCTTGTTATTGAGAATTGTAGCGATCGTCGAGCGGTTACGGCCATACTCACTAGCAAGGTTAACTATGCATGCGCCTCCTTCGTATTTTTTTACGATCTCCTGCTTCGTTTCTATTGTCATCATTCTCTTACTTCTTCCTTTCCCGCCACTTGCAATTTTAGAAGCTATGTCTAACAGATAAAGTTTGCAAAGTCTTCACAACACATCGACCAGCTGTGCCATCAAGCTAGATGAAGGCGTTCGGCCAATAGCATATCGGTATTTCTGTGATTGACGTGACGCCGGCCAATAGCATATCCGCATCTCTGTAACTGAGACTGTGACTGTGACCTTAATCGACCAATAGCATATCGGCATCTCCGTGACTGAGACCGTGACTGTGACCCTATAAGACCAATAGCATATCTGCGTTTACCGTGGCATGCGAGAATAGTTATTTTTGTTGATGCTGCAAAGCGAAAAAAATTGTGCGGACACACTGACCGGCATGTTGGATTGTTCATAAGACGAAAGGTTTGTGCGTAAGAGGCGGACAAAAAACGCCGCGGCCTACATTCGTAAGATGGAAAATTTGTAAAATGGGGAGTTCTTAAACCGGGGGCTCACTGTAATTAATAATCGTGATTTCAATTTTGACCAAAATAATCGTGATTATTATTTTGGACATAATCGTGCAGCGCTAGTACAAGACTTTAATTAGGGGGTTGACTTATACCCGCATAACTCAAAACCAGACCAATTTTCTCCACATATGTGCATGAATAATATTAATTTGAATACAAAATATGCTTGGACTTTCAAACGCATTTTCGTCAAGAGCCGCCTCATCGCCTGTTTTATGTTAACAACGAGGCTGCGTGGATCATTTTTCCGGCGGACTTTGACCCTTTATGAAAAGGAAAATACGGCCTGACAAAAATATGAAAGCAGTGGCATGGCACGCGTGGATGTCAGCAGGTGGGGGGAGAAAGACAGCGAAGAGCAACTGATCCACGCTTTGATCTGGCCACAGTCGTCACATGGTTAAAGAAGGCTTCAACAAAGCATTTCTGGAGACCTCCACTAAATTGGAAGGTTCCGAATGGAGCGGAAGTTACGAGGATGTTTGCACAATGACGAGCAGGAAGGAGAGGACATCCGGAATTTAAATGGGAGGAGCTATATGGTGTGTCAAAGAGTGACGATGACTTTTAGGGCTTTTCGACAAATTCATATTCAGCTGTGTCAAAAAAATAAAATATAGAGAAATATGGTAAATACCAGTGTCTTCTCGACATCTACTCAGCAGCAGTGGCCTCCTAAATTATCCCCACCTCGCCAGAACGCCTGCTCCCGCTGCTGAAGAAGGAAATGCAGTATACTGCACAGGTATATTTCCTCTTTCAGTGGAAGGTTCTACGCTCACATCTAAACAAAACAAAAAAGAATAATTTAAGCCAAACATAAGGGTCCTTTTTATTCACGAACAGATTCAATTTGATTTGACCACAAGTACTTTAGTTACTTTTCAGCTAGACTGAAGTTTAGAAAATAAAAGATGCAAATTTCACACTTCCTTACAACAAACCGGGTTGATTTCCAATTATGTAGTCAAAAACAGCATTATATAATCAAATAAAATGCCGCTATAGCTTTGCTGGCTTCATCGCCTCGTTAGCAAGCACAAAACGCATTCTGACAAATTTCAAAATTATTATATTTTTAAAAATATATTAAACTGGTTGAATTGATTGCTTTATTATAGAATCATTAATACTTTAACAATTTAATATAAAATGAAATAAGATTAACACAAATATATGTATTTTTTATTAATAACCCAAATTATTTCATGGATGCCCTGCAGTTAGGACAGTGGTTTTCCCCTGGGTTTTTTGCTTATAGCTGTCAGACAGTGCAAGACAGACCTTCCAAGGGGATTTCTGACACTGCTTGTTATCTGTCATAGATCATCTTTGCTTGCACAATGGGTACAGGTTTTGGCCCTGCCTCATTCTTTCTACGGTTTTGAGCTACCATGGTCGATTGTTTTTACACAATTGTGCTCCTTTATCAGTACCATAGAGTGGAGAGCATGCTCTCTCGAACAGGGGTTCTCAATTTTTTTGAAGTCAGGGAACCCTTTTAGGAAAGCAAATTTTGCAAGGTCCCCCATTGCAAATGTCTACAGAAACAAAACAAATCAGAAAAAAAAACATTTAGTTGAAAAAAGTCCTTAGCTTTGGTTTTAAACTCCAGGTGCTTTCTGGTGAGGTGCCGCTTTATCTTTGGGTTTCATCTCCTTGTTAGAAAGCACTTGTAAACACAAATCGTATTTTGGTCAACCATCGTTGTTATCAATAATTTTGCTGTAGTCCTTTTTTTTTTTTTTTTTTGGTTGTTGAGACAGCTTTCCTTTTGTCTTGTCCTCACTAGATGAAGTGGACGGTCTTACAAAACACATCCATAGCTAAGTATTTAGCAGAGGTCCTTGATGATGATCTTGATTACGAGGGTCTATGACAAATTTCAATTTCAATTATTACATTTTTAAAAATATATTAAATTGGTTGAAGTGATTGCTTTATTGAAGAGTCATGAATACATTTACAATTTAATATCAAATAAAGTTAACACAAATATATATCTTTTATTAATAAACCAAATTCTTTCATGGGGCCCCGGCAGTCAGGCCACGGACCCCACTTTGAGATCCACTGCTCAAATTGTATTTTGTTAATGTACTGATCTTGTCAGTTGCCATCCAATTTCCTCTGTGCGCGTGCATGTGTGCGTGTGTGCGTGTGTGTGTGTGTGTGTGTGTGTGTGTGTACTACACATTAGCAGAACATCCAGGTACATGCATGATTCAGAGCTCTACAGAAGCACCAAGCTTTCATTGCCTGATGTAGTTTGTCAGGAGATTGTTTGCATGCATTTTTGGTCTGCCCACACAGACATTCACATCTTTTACCTAATGGAGCCCTTATTTCTTAGACAGGCAGTCTATATTGTATTTTAATCATTTCGATTTTCTAAATTTTTGTCGGAATTAATTTAATGAATTATCATTCACGAGACCGGTTCTCAAAGGGGGCTGGACTGCAGGGGTCCGTGAAATGATTTGTGTGTTTTAGAACTGATTTAGTTTATCTTTTAACAGTTACAGATTTGTGCCTTGGTTGGCTTTGTCTATGTTTTTTGGTGCCACCTCTGGCCGCTATTGATAGTGCATTTTGTGGTGGGAACAGTTGCCGTCAGTGCGAATGCGTTGTTCCTTCTCTTTATGAGATCTGGCCCACTAATGTCTGTGTGCTGTTTTCAGCATTGGAATGTTGTCATTTATGCTAATAAGCCCATAATTAGTCGTTTGTTGGTCCGACTTGTCGATGGCATGCTAGCTAATCTTAGTTTTTATCTTCAGCATGTTAGCAGCAGTAGTGTTTCAGTAGTGTTGCGTTGTATCTGTTTAGCTTGTTCGCATTTTGTTTTGTGCTAAGTATTTCCTTTCGATAAATGTTAGCATATATAAATTATTAAATATTTTGCATTGATAATCATACTGGGATTTCATCTAATTTCCATTCTGTATTGAAAGGTATATCATTTGTAGTCCAGTTTTATGATTGATTAACTCTACGCTATTTGTATACATTTAGTAAGATATATAATGTGTGCATATGGGAGTTATGTTTGGTGTATTTTCTTTTCTTTACAGTTTTACAATATAAATCAGTGAGAACTGTACTACAGACACAACTAAATAAAGAACAGTTACACACTAGGAAGGAGAGAACGTTGGGTTATTCATATAAAAAATTGTAACATATTTGTATTCATTTCATTTTATTTTATATTAAAATTGTGAAATCATTCATGACTTCAATAAATCAATCAATTAAACCTGTTTAACATGCTTTAAAAAATGTAATAATTTTTAAATTTGTTGAAATGTGTTCTGTGTCTACAATTAATTTCTAACAAGGCGATGAAGCTAGCAAAGCTAAACCGGCATTTTATTTTATAATGTTGTTTTTGACTACATAATTGGCAGCTACCTTTTGGGGGCAAATTATCCCGGTTTGTTATAAGGAGGCATGCAATTTTCAATTTTTATTTTCTGAGCCAAGTTGCAAATATACTTGTTGTCAAATTAAATATGATGCTGAATAAAAAGGCCAATTATGTCTGTCTTAAATGTTTGTTTTTTTTTTCACAAACATTTGCAACGGGTATAATTTGCTTTCTAAAAGGGGTCCCTCACTCCAAAAAGTTTGAGAAACCCTGATCTACAGTATATCCCCTTAAAAATGCAGTATTTTAAGAGCACCCTCCTGACCTTGTGTCATAACTTGAGAAATTGGGCGGGTCACACACAGAGTCACAATTGGGGTTGCAAGGCTGTCTCCAACTGCGCGCCCAACGACATCTTGAAATTTACAGTAGCTGTTATCTCATCACTTTGATCTCAACAAGTCAATTTCTTTTTTGACATTGTCTAAAGCCACCGAGTTCCAAAATCTGTAAATATCTCAGGTCAGATCTCACTTTTTTTAATTGCTCACGTGAGCATTGAGGTGCCCCTGCAGATTTGGGGACTGCTGACATCTTAGCTCCTAGGGTCACTAGGACACGCAAACCCCTCTGACACTGTATGGTGACGGCTCATGAAGGGGGTTATACATATTTATATGTTTACTGTATAAAAAAATGTGTGGACTCTCAAAAAAACCCTAAAATATGTGTTTGGGATTATATGAGGATTACATGAGTTAAATGTGTTGCGATGGTATGTTGTCGAAAACGATCAATATCTGGCACCAGTCTAACCATGATTTAATCCGAGAGCACATCACAATTTTGATTTTGTTATCTCTTCCACTCCTTTATGTGTTCAAATAAAGCAATTTAATGTGTGCTTGATCTTTTACTTTTTACATTGATGGACTATTAATGCAAAATATTTCCTCACTTCCTGCTTCTGTTGAATTGCATACATTGTGGTAAACTGAAGTTTGTGTTGGATACTTCAGTTTTACTGAGTAATCTGTCGGGTTAGTTACTAAAATATATGATATTTGCCGCCCCCCCAGGTCAAGGTTTTAAAAACTATTAATACTCTCATCTGTCATGAGCAAGACATTTCTTAATGTTCAATATTTTGTTTAAACATAAAATAGATTGTATTCATTGGGAATCAGATTATGGCTTATCTGGGGTATATCCTAGCTGATCTTAAGGAAAGGGTGGACTGTACCCTGGACTGGCCTCTACTCAATGATAATGAGACAAACAACCGTTCCCACTCACTTCACAGAAGCGAGGGAACCAGTTGTGAAGTGTAGGGATGCCCAATAACTACTTATTACCACGGATCGTGAGAATCGATTTTTTTTTGTTTCTTTGTTTACTAACTGTATCCGTTGAAATGTACAGTAGCTGTAAAAAAAAATAAAATATTTCAATCATGCTTCCTTGTTTTGGTGTGGGGTCAGCAGGTGATACAAGAAGTGGTTAGCAACAATGTAGAGTCAACATGTTTTGCTACTTTCTGACCAGCAGCGCTGATGCATGACGCGCTGATGTACTTCATGTATTAGTAAAGTTGGTTACGTTTTGTCATCACTCTCACTAGTCTTTTATTTATACTATGGAGAAATTTGTCAAAGGAAAACTCAAGGTTTTACTGTGCAGCGATCCCTTGCTATTTTGCACCTTCCCTATCGCGCCCTCAGTAAATCGAGGATTTTTTTTTTTTTTAATTTCTAAAAAAGCTATACTGTGGAGATGAATGAAAAGAGGGTACTTCATTTTTGACTGGGATGTTTAGGTTTTATTTCCCGCAAACATTTGTAATGGGGGTCCTTGGAAAATATGCTTTTTAAAAGGGGCCCCTGAATCCAAAAAGTTCAAGAACCCCTGTTATAGACAATACCTAAAACTTTTCATACACCCGTCGTACAGTCTTAAAATAACAGAGTGGCAGAATCACTTCCTATAAATAATGAATTGATCAGCACAGCACATAAAGAGCAGCATGCCTGAACCTGCTGTGCTCTGGGAGCTGCTGTTTATTTTTAAATCAAGCCCAACATAGGGCACCGTTGAAATGCGGCATGAGCCCAAGACCGTTTAAGTTGGCTTCACTCTTAGGACAAGCAAATTTGTAGGTAGGTAATATATCCATTGACAAAAAAAAAACAACAAAACAGAATCTAATTCATTCCTGATTAATGATGTCTTGTTATGATGATCCACCCCTCCAAACAGTGATCAAAACCTCAGCACCACTCCCACCTCCAGCAGTATCACACAGCAACTGTTGCTTAGCAACCTTGAACATGCTATGCGTCACTGTGGACACACTGATAATGCAGCTTTTAAGAGTAATGCCTAGCTGAGATGCTTGGGATGTAGAGTTGAAAGTGTGGTTAACATGTGAGTTCATAGCATCAAAAAGGACACAGAGCGCTTGGTGCAGGAGGATTGAGAGCTATGGGATGGATTCATTTGGATCTGCAGGATGTAATATTTTGGGTTGGATTTGGAGTAGTTGATACTTCTACCAGAAGTCATGAAGTTTGACTGCAATAGTTTGAAGACTTCATAGTCCTCTTCAAAGCACTGACCATCCCATAGTGACCAACAAAGTGTTGCTTGTGTGCTATTACAAGTTAGATAGAATTGTCATTCTACACAGTGGTATCTCCAAAGAGCAACTGTATCTGTGGCGTGAGTCAATCAGGGCCAGCAAAGCCATCTCTCCTGGGCTAATATAACCTGACATTATCATAATTATAATAAAAGTCAATTTCATTTTAAATTCATTTTTGTAATATTCATATCTAAATATATATATATATATATATATATATATATATATATATATATATATATATATATATATATATATATATATATATATATATATATACTTTTTTAAATTATTCTCCATATTCTGTTATTTTCTTGTCATATTATATCCATATTGTTACACTCCTCCTCAGTGCTGCAGTTTGAGTGTAGAGTTTTTAGCCAATTAGAATTCAGGTAATGTGTGTCGCCAGGCAGACTTCATGGCAGACTTCATGTCTGCCTGAGCCCGGAGGCGCTGGGCATTCACTTAAACAGTTGAAGGCTTCTGTGCAGTGTGAAATGACATATTGTGTACGGGCCCATATTTTTGTTAGACAGCTGCAATAACCAATCGAGCCATAAAAACGCCTTCAAGAAACCTCACGTAGAACGTGATGTAACTTTTTTTTTTTTTTAACTTAAAATGGCTGAAGAAGAGCAAAACGGAAATTGGACCAACCCGTCTTTTAGCATTGGTGTCCATGTCGATACAGAAGGATTTATTATTGGGAGTGAAAGCAAAGACAAACTCTACAAGCAAGTCATGAAAGTCTTTCTGAGGAAAAAAAGAGAAGAATGGATTTTGTACTGAAATAACTTGGGGACAGCCGTTTTGGGTGAGTTAATATGTTTTTGTCATTTGATGTCATTCATATTCAGTTGTCGTGTTTGGTTGGGTTTGGTTGTTTGTTGGGCTTTGTTCATGTTTCTATTCCACTCGCGTCTGCCTTTATTGTCTACGCTCTCGTTTAATTTGTTCCACCTGCCGGTGACACTTTGTCCAGTATTGCTCCCGGTTCGGTCCTGCCTCATTTCCTTGTTCAAACTTCCTTTTTTGAGCAGCATACTTCTCAGTTTTCCTGCAACTTAGTGGCTTTTTGTATGCTTTTCCTTTGATATCACTCATCAAAAACACCTAAAAGCCCATTTCCCCCAGGGGTTAAAGTGCAAATTCACCATGGTGTATGGTCTCAAAACGCTTTACCACGTAATCAAATTAAAACACTTAATAAAATAATCAAATGCAGATCTGCTGTGCCCTAGTAAAAATTTCACAAATAAAAAAATACTACTTTGTATGGTAATTCATTGGTATTCTATTCACCAAAAATAAACAATGCGCACATGGCGGATTATTATGGTCATTTATTCACGTGTAGCAAATTCAGCTGATAATACTTCCCTGTCGATAAAGCAAGCATGAGAGAGAGACACAGAGAGATAGAGAGAGCGAGAGAGAGAGAGGAGGGGCAGGTGAAGTTTTTAAGTGGAGAAGACAATAACGTTTTAAATATATTATTTGGGTTTCATGGTGTGAGCTGGATATTGTCTATATTGACTTTGATCAGGCTTGACCTACCAATAGTTGACTGGCTATTCCTTACGAATTAAGGCCAGTACAGTGGACCCCCGGGTTACAGCATCCATGTCTTACATTTTTTTCATGTTGCGAGGTGGAATACTGAGATTTTTCGTCCCCTGTTTACGCTGTTGATACGCTGGGATTAAAGTGCCAAACATTAAAAACAAACAAAAAAAAAAAATGTAAATAGTTACTACAATAGTGAGTAACTACAGTACTGATTTTACTTCTGGGCAACACAACAAGTCCACCCGTGGTGCAGCAAACTTACATTTGATTAATTTTAAATGCTCATTTTGTTTTTTAGAAGTACAAGCATGTCCACATTTTAAGTGCCCCACTGTGCTCTTTGGGCTGTAACTATTCCACCTGCTGTGGAAAAGACATGCTCACTCCTAACTGATGTCACAAGGATGGAAAGGTGCAGTTTTGAAATAGCAGCAAGCAAAGGAATCAGTCGTGATGGCAAAGTTACTTGCATCTTTCATGTCAGCAATTATCCCCACTTTTGTTTTTATGTAAAGTGTTGGAACTACTGTGCAACTAAAATGATGTCGTGTCGGGATCTCATACCGTGGTTAACAGTGTGAATTCCGCCAAAATCCACTGCCTTCTACTGTTGAAAATGACTTCATAGCGAGCACAATGTACTATACATACATATCCCGTGTTGTTTTGGTAGCTCTCGCACTTGATGGGTCCAGTGGCAATGCAAAGGCATTTCTTATTGTTGCTTGCTTGTTAGAACGCACTTTTAAAGAACTGGCTAGCTTCAAGTTTTGCTGGTAGGACCGCAAATGCCTTTGCTTACATTTCGTGTTAAATGCGGTGTATGGCTTTTTTTTTTTTTTTTTTTGCAGAGTTTGCAAACTGTCTTTGTCTGTCTTTCTTTGTTTGTAGATCCGTTAATATCAGCTTATCTTTGTATGTGTATTGTTCCAGACCGTCCTCCATTTGCTCTAGTTCAATAATCTTTTTGTCCTTTTCCACAAGCAAGTCTTTCAGAGAGTTTACTTCCTCCATTAGTTCAGTCATTCATTCCAGCTGAGATGATAAGTTTGTTTGTTCACCTGACATAAAGTTGAGAGATTTTTTTAATCACAATTTAGTAAACACCATACGCATGAAAATACACATCTTGGCAGTGTCACTCATGTGTGTAGGTTTGTCCAAGTGCAGTGAGAGACCAAGTCTGACTCTAAGGCTTAAGCTAAGTTAGGCTTGCAATCCTCGTCTGTTCTCATTTCAGGCAGGGAAGAGTAAAATGACCCAGGCAGGATAGACATATTTACCAGGCATTTATACAGGAGAATGTGCTGTCTTGTCAAACCACTGTATTATCATAAAACAGACAAATATTGTGAGAAAAATATAGGATATCAAATACTGTATGACACAGATGTCCTTGGTAAGCTTTTAGTTCGAAGTTCCACCCGGAAGCAATTTGTGACAATTGTCTACAATTTGATCATCTTTACTCCCAGAGTGAGCAACATTCAATGTGAACAATCCTGTGTTTGTTTGTTTTTTTTTCTCTCTCGAATGCCATTATTTTATTTGGCTGTTTTTTTTTCTTTTTCTTTTCCTTTTTTTTTTGTAGTGTGATGTACTGCAGGTGACCAACGAGGTGGTCGACCGTTATGGTCTCATTGGGCGCCCCTGCTCCAAGTTGTCCTTAGGTGGGGGCATATTATGGAAACCTTTTCTTTAGATTGATTCAAAATCTGATAGTTGAAATTGATGGAGTGTCTCCAGAATAGACTCCAGACATCATCAAGTTTGAAATTTTGTAAACCTGCTAAAAGTTAATGAACTACCAATTTATGAAAATGCATCTGTGAGCAAGTCATCTGTAGTATTTTGTTGAACAGCATTTCACAATCCATAATGTGGCAGCTAGGCTTGACAATGATTGGCCGTCTCGAAGACACAATGAGACACAGGCAAAATGATTCAGTGGGCCCCTGGTATGTGTGGCCAAACCACATAGTTAACATATATTATCATGAATATATACTTTCGTCTGCATTTTCTTGGGTGAATCCTTTTGGGTTTTTGGCAAATGATGGCTTTGCTCTGATCTGGTGACCAGCCAGTTGCAGCCTGATAATAATTCATCGCCTTTCACTTAGATGCTTGTCTGCTCGAGGCAGAAATTCACCTGCATGGCTTTTAATAACTTCTGAATAGGGAAAATAGGAACCATTGACGCCTGGTCTGATGATTCCAGCAGATAATATTCTTCCCTTTAGAATGAGATTGAAATGATGCCCAAAATTAGAGGTCCCCAACTGCTGGTCCACGGCCCGGTACTGGTTTGTGGCTCAACTGGTATCAGGTCTGTACCTAAAATAATGATGTTTTGGAACAGATTTAGTTTAAACTTTAACAGGTCGTTCATTTGTGCTTTATTTGGCTTAATCTTTGGTTTTTGGTGCCGCCTCTGGTCACTGTTGATTTTACGTACATTTTGTAGTGAGGAGGGTGGGCATGGCTTGGATTGAGCGCAGTCAGTCGGTGACACACACATTTTGTCCCTCTGTGAAATCTGGCCCACAAGAGTCTATAAATTGTACTTTCTTTGTAAGGATGTTGTCATTCCTGATGATATGCCCAAAATTTGTTTGTTGATCCAACAACTTGTGAAGTTGCATGCTAGCTAATGTTAGTTCTTATCTTCAGCATGTTATATAGTGCTGCCTTGTAGGCATATAGCTCGTGAGCATTTTCATTTGTGCCTGATATTTCCCTTCGGTATATGCGAGCATATGCAAAGGTTTTGCATTGAAAAGTACTCATTTAACTTTTCGTAGTGAAATGAATAGCATTTTTTTAGTTTGTTACTGACAATTATTTGTCAGTAATTAATGGTGAGCTCACTTTCAAGCATATTCAAACCGAACCACTGGTCCACAATACAGACTTGTCCGTCCGTGGTGATAAAAAAGGTTTACTAGTGAGCACTGGTGAGACATCACCAATACAGGTACAACAGACCAAAGAGATATAGAAGGGCCAAATCTCTGTTCATAAAGGAGAATGCGATGAAGAGCTCAACTGGCATAAACAGTGTGGACATCAAATAAAGAAACTCGGAGTAGTGTCACTTCTCCTCTCCATCCAAAGGAGCTGGTGACTCACCTATTTAAGCCGCAGGATGTCTGGACACATCCAGTTGGAAGAAGAATTTAAACATGAGGGACCTCATAACTCATCCAGATTGGGAAGGCCTCCATTTGCCACTTTTCTAGCTACTTAATCACATTATAGAAAACAACTACCGTACCAAATAATAGTACAGTGATCCCTCGCTACTTCGCGCCTCCCGTATCGTATTGCAGGAATTTTTTTTTATTTATTATTAATTTGCGGAGAGACATGCTGTGAAGGTCCTGCATGCCAGACATGAGTTAACTATAAATGCACTTGCATCAGGCACTCGTCGCGCCTGGAGCCAGTCACCTGTCTTGTAGGAATGCCCATCTCCCTCATAAAACTCATACACGCTGAAAGGAGCAAAGGGAGAGAGGAAAACAGCACTGCAGCAGAACGTTATAAATTTCTTACCTAGATTTCTTTTGTAATAAATGTGAACTCGGATTGTTATCCTGTTTGGTCAGCTACAGGCTTCACTCTAATTAGATCTCCGAGCACCACTAATATAAACACGGCTCTCCGTGAGATGACAGCCAAATGGATGGCAAGGGAAAGGATAACAGCACAGTTACTGTATAAGGTTTAATAATTTAAGATTCAAGTAAATATGTGTACTGCAGTAATATTTGTCTTAAAATGTGTAAAGTATGTGTAGTGGGGTCTGGTCCCCATTAACGGTGAAAATAAGGGATCACTGTACACTGCACATACTGTAAACAGTACTGTGTGTTGGATCGCTTTATAATGTTGCTTCAGAGCAAGGTGGTCTCAATATTTTTTAGTTTTGGTTTCTGATTGTCACTAAAATGCTGTACCGTACATTACATTACTTTATTTAGTACCAAGCAGGCACACAGGAGCTCAGCAAATAGTTTCTATGCACAGTATGCAATCTTCATATCTGTAAGGTTGCATACAAGTCAAGAAAAAGATTTCTAATTTAGGCCTTCTGAGCCGGAAATGTTTTGGAAACCCTCATTTAATGTATAATTCTAAATTTGCATGGTCTTCCTGTGCTCTGTCCCTCATGCCAGATAAGTGGCTGGTGTGGCTTGAGTGGTCATCTAACCAGCTGCTGTGATCCCCTATTGAAGTGTCATTGAACAAAATTCACAACACTCACTGGAATGAGCTGTTTTTATTTTCTTGACAGTATGTTACATTACATTAATCACTGTGTAATTTTAGCTTTGAGTACCATCAAAATAGAAAAGCACTATACAAAAAAAATTAAGCCCGCTAAGCATTTATGTCCGATACTGTATGTGCAACTTCTTACTGCACATCAGCGCAGATTATATCTGAACTTCATTGTCATGTTGAACAATACTGGTAGAAATAAAATGGATAGTGTGGTCTACTGGTTCTTTATTATATGATTCTCCAGTTGAGGGCAAACTTCCCATTGTTAATATGTATTTTCCATAGATACAGTATATTTGGGCTGCATGATTTTGGCCAAAATAATAATGACGGTTATTTTGGTCAATATTGCAATCACGATTATTCATCATGTTTGGTCAAACATGTCTATTTATTGTCCTTTTTTAACCCTTCAGCGTAATTTGTCCATATTCTGGATTTTTTTGTTTTTTTCTGTGTTTCATCAAAGAAAAAACATTGGAAAAAATACACTAGGGAGATAATATTTATATTCTTTTTATATTTACATAGTAAAAACATGTGGAAGTTCAAAATGGCACTATGCTGCAATTTCTAACTTATTGTAAACAGGTTGGGGAGATTCGCACTAAATTCTTGTAATAATGACATTTTCTGGCTGGAAGGGGGGGGGGGGGGGGGGGGTGTTGTGTTAAGATAGTAGTAGTCCTTCATTTCAGTAACCGGTGTTTTGTGTTCATGAATTCTGCATATTGTTAGCCATAAATTCTGTCATCAAATCAGTAAGTGTCATGTTTTCACCTTCTTTTTCTAAAAAATATCAATTGTTATGACTATGACTTATCCAAGGATGTAATTATGTCACGTAAAATATTTTAGTTTGATTTATATAAAGCCTATATAGCATAGTTAGTATTGCTGTTAGCATAATACTCCTATTATTGTCCACAGGGGGCATCATAACAAAAAAACAAACGATATATGTAAAGATAGTTCTGATGCCACTGAACATTTTGATTGGTTGAAAGTGAAAAATATTGACAAAATCACAAGAATTTAGTTTGATTCAGAAACTGTCATTGTGTAAAAACTGGGCAGGCATAAAAACCACCTGTTTATCTTGTTACCCTCAGGCCGCCGTTACAGAGCACACAAAACCCGGACAAGCAGATTTAGAGACAGTTTTTTTTCCTAGAGCTATTACTGCAATAAATAATCACGGAATATAATCAAGTACTGCATTTTAAACCATACTCACTTTCTTCACTTGTGCAATAATGAGCATTATCTGAGCCATTCATCCATGTGCAATATGTGTACTGCGTGCGAGAAAAGCCTCAGACCAAACTACCACTACATATGCTGTTGTTGTGTGTGTTTTAAACATTGTATTTATATACTGTTATATTTTACTCTATTTATTCTGTTTTTTAACGAAATGCACTAAGGAGTAGCACCCAAATTTCGTTGTATGCTATACAATGACAATAGAGGCGATTCTGATATATATATATATATATATATATATATATATATATATATATATATATATATATATACATATATACACACACCATATTTTCCGCACTATAAGGCGCGTGGATTAAAAGGCGGCCCCTCAATTAATGACATATTTTAAAACTTTTTCAATCACAATATAGTAATACTCAAAGTAATAAGAATTATAACTCAAATAAAAACTCTAAACTCTCAATAGCATAATAACTAAATGTCAATATGACCAACCTTGTTCAAAAAGAAACACACAAAGGAACAGGTAAAGCTTACTTTATCAGTTCATTCCCCATCTATGAATCCCAATCTCAATATTGATCCATATAAAAGGCGCGCCATCAGCTTTTTTAAAAATTAAGACTTTTAGGTGCACATTATAGTGTGGAAAAAAAAAAAAAAAAAAAAAAATATATATATATATATATATATATATATATATATATATATATATATATATATATATATATAAAAGCAACGTGAGTTTCGCTATTAGAATGATACTGCTATTATTGTCCATAGGGGGCATTAAAAAAATATTTAAAAAAATAAAAACTATATATGTATAGATAGGCATAATGCCAATGAACATTTTGAGTGGTTGAAAGTGAAAAAATATTCAGAAATAACATAGTTTACACACTTCAAAGGAAAAGCCATACTTTGGACTAAATCACAAGAATTTAGTTTGATTCAGAAAACTGCCATTGTGTAAAAACTGGGCATGCATAAAAAATTATTTTGTTATGATTTATGGACTTATTTGGGCCTCTAACTATGTAAAATGAATTATTCAAATTAGACATACAGCATAGTTAGTTTTACTATTAGAATAATGCTGCTATTATTGTCCAAAGGTTGCACTGAAAAAAAAACAAAAAATACCATATATGTGTAGATAGGTATCATGCCACTGAACATTTTGAGTGGTTGAAAGGGAAAAAAATATTCAGAAATTACTTAGTTATCACACTTCAAAGGAAAAGCCATACCTTGGACAAAATCACAATTTTTTTTTCTTATCATTTTCAAGTTTTGAAATGTGCCTATTATATGTTCAAGAACTTAATAAATACATTTTATTAACGTTATTGGGCCATAATGCAACAGATATACATCCAGGGATGTAGTACACTTAAAATGAGACGTAAAGTAGGTCATTAACTTTGGAAATGTGTTATTCTTTAAGTCCCAGTTGTTTCATACAAAGAGGATACAGAAGCATTTCAAGTTTAGTAAGAGAAAGGGTTTTTTTTTGTGTGTGTCCATGTAAGCGTGTACTGTATGTCTGAATACGTAGCAATCACTGTTGTATAATAGGGTGGAGGAAGATGGTATATTACGTAATCCAACCCCTATGCAAAGTAAATGTGTGCGTGCATGCGTGTATGCATGTGTTTGTGTGGAGGAGGTCATTGTGAAACAGCTGTTGTGGTGTTTCTAATTAATAAAATCCCTGTCCTGATGATGCGTGATCCCAATACCATATGAGATTAAAACCCAGGGATTTCCCTGTCTTTCTCTGAAATCCTTTTTTATGCCATCTTTTCACTGACATTTCTATCATCCTCCTCTTTTGCTATCCATATTATTATAGATATTATCGTATTAAATACTACAGAAATGGAGGGCTAGACTAGAGCGGACAAATGAGTGTACGGAGGAGTACATCAACCCTGAATTTCTATGGCTAAAATATGAAATTATGATCATATTTTCACACTGATCTCACGTGATTATAATTAACAATTTCATTAGACATCACCTCGACCTCTAATGATGAGACAGCTTTGAGGAAATTCTGTTCCAGCAACCAGAGTCTCAGGAGGGGAAGGCAGTGCTCCATCAAAAACTGTAGGGGATGGGCCCCTGCGGACCTAAACTCAGGATGTCAGGAATCGCCGGGCAGAGCACTTCGAAGACCTCCTCAATTCCACCGACACGTCTATCTCTGAGGAAGCAAAGTCTGGAAGTTCTGCGGTGGCCTCTCCAATCTCTGGGGTTGAAGTCACAGAGGTGGTCAAAGAACTCCTTGGTGACAAAGCCCCGGGGGTGAATGAGATCCACCCGGAGTTTCTAAAGGCTCTGGATATCGTGGGGCTGTCCTGGCTGACACGCCTCTGCAACACAGCGTGGACATTGGGGACAGCACCTCTGTATTAGCAGCCTGGGTTGGTGGTCCCCTTTTGTAAAGTCGGAAAAGGATGGAGTCGGGGATGAGGATTTGCCCCATGTGAAGGAGTTCAAGTATCTTGGGGTATCTTGTTCACGGGTGAGGGTAGGATGGAACGGGAGATCGACAGGCGAATTGGTGCAGCGTCTGCTGTAATGTGGACACTGTACCTGTCTATTGTAGTTATGTCTGTCTTTTGTTTGATTTTTTTCAACTGCCAGCGTACAGCAGTGTCAGATTTTTAACGTAAGATTAACAGAGTACTGCAGAGTAAAATTGCAGTTCAAACTCAAAATCAATACTTAGATAGCGTCTCCTATCCTACCTTGTTTAATTGATTGATTGATATTTTGATGTATTACTTAATGGATGCGAACACATTTTTGTATTTCGGCTTTTTTTTTTTGGTGTCGTTTATTTTCGTAGTGTTTCAGCCAAGGGATGGAACACCTGATAGTGTGAGAACTAATTGGTCATGCCATGTTGAACTTTGACATGTTTTCACCATCCAAGTGTAATCTCAGCTCCAGTGTGTCTTCTTTCAATGCTTTCCCTTTGATTTGAAATGCTTTTGATGTAAAGATCAACAAAATGATGATGTAAAGTTGGATAAAATATCACACAAGGGTTAGGGAGAACATGTGCACCCTTGTGCACATACCGAAGTACAGAATACACCAAAAACACACACACAGAGGCAAAGGAGCAGGTCGAATCTATTTTAGGTCCAAAAAACTGCCATTGATTGATTGTCATTTATTTGCAACTATAACAGTCTCCACAAATCATTTCAATTATTTTTCTCTGTCAGAAAAGTTTTTACTAAACCCCTGATACTAAATATTCATATGGTTTGTGCGTGTGTGTGTCTACATGTTTGTGTGTACAGGTGAATCAGGAGAACGTAGTGAAGGTGGGCCACAGACAGGTGGTCAACATGATACGCCAGGGTGGGAACCGCCTCTTGATCAAGGTGGTAACAGTGAGCCGGAATCTGGACCCTGAGGACACGGCACGTAAAAAAGGTAGAATCTTATCAAATGCGGCAGCGGGATTGTTCCCTTTGAAACAAAAAAGATGTTAAAAACAATTGTCACATGAACCTGACAGATAGGGTTGATTTTTTTTTGCCATATCAAACCATATACAAAGACTTTCATAGAACGTATCATCAACCTAAAGTCTGTGAAAAATCAGTCAAGCTTTTTTTGTCGTCCTACGTGGTATACATATCAAGTGAATTTTGAAATGCCAGATTTGTTCAAAAGTTTTGATTATTCAGTTTGTTTTTCCTGCTTACTCTCGGCCTGATTTAGTTATGCTGTATTACTAGTAGTTTGCAATTGAACTTGTATTATTTAGTGATAAGTAACTTTTATTATAATTCTTCTTATTGGGCTTTCTTTGTTCCTTGCCTTAATGAATTAGTAAAATATCAATACGATGAATAAAAATTCGTAAAACATCAATATGATGAATAAATCCCATCATATCTGCAGCCTACTGAGAACACAAGGGATTCAATGGATTCTGTCATTTGTCCATCATCAGGATTTTTTTTCTATGCTAAACATAGGCAATACTAATAATTGGTTGAGCATGTAACACTAGAATATAATTTAAAGCCAATTGAGCATTGGAGTGATAACTGTGACCACTGGATGGCCCCTGATTTACGAAATTAATCCATTCCGCGGTTGGGATTGTAACGCGAATTCGTTGTATGGTGGGCAATCCAAACCTATGTTAATCAGCTAATGCGTGTAAAACCCCAGGTAAAAACATAAAAATTTTATATACATATTAAAAATTGGTATCAAAATAGTATAGTATGTGCTACTTACAAATAATATACATGTATACAATTAATAAACATCATAAATAAAAAATATAGAAAGGATTTATTTACCTTTCAGTGATGTGATGGCCATATTCCATAGTGAGGGTAGCCTAGCATAGCTTAGCCTTCTGCGTATTTCTTGATTATTGCCTGCGTCGTTTCCATGTAAATCAACTTCTTACTTCTCTGTTTGACATCACTAGCAATCTTGGGACCCATGGCTAACCAATTCAAGTTCGAATTAAGCATTGAAATGCGCTATAAACACGTTTTTGTAAGCACTCACAGGCGAACAAGGCTTTAACGTCCCACCATTTTGAAACCGTGACACCGACCAATCGCAGACCAGCATCTTAGTGCTTACGTGATGCCAACCAATAGCAGGCCATCATCTTAGGGCGTCATGACGCCGACCAATGTCAGACCAGCATTCTAGTGCGTAAGGGGTGACACATGTATAGACGTATGTATGAGCGACTAAATAATTGGCAGGAAATTGACCCGGTTTGTTATAAGGAGCCATGTCATTTGCAATTTTTATTTTTCTAACTTCAGTATAGCTGAAAAGTAACACATATACTTGTTGTCAATTTGATTCTGTTGGTGAATAAAAAGGGAACTTATGTTTGATGAAATTATTTGTTTTGTTTTGTTTTGTTTTGTTTTTGCAAACATTTACGATGGGGGGGCGCCTGACAATTTGCTTTCTAAAAGGGGTCCCTGACTCCAAAAAGTTTGGGAACCTGCTCTAAAGGTTGCCTTTTCCAATAACACTTGGTACTGGAAGTGTAAATTAATACACATAGTAGTTGAATTGATTGATTTCTTCATGACTGATTAAACTACCATCACTCGATGGTGGTTTTATTCGAATTGATTTTTTTTTTTAATATTGTGCTGTATATTTGTATATGTATATTCTGTATATGTATATGCATTTTTCAGTTTAATTTGTGTTCAAAGTGTTGTAGATGTGTTCAATCAGAGAGAATTAATGTACAGGATACTTTCATTGGTGAGCAAAATCTTTTTCGCTGAAGGTTAGTTTGATTTTATCTACATACTTGTTTTAATGTAGCATGATAAATGTTTGTTATTGTAACAAATGTTGTATTATGTTTTTTGTTTGAAAATGAAATGTTTTATAATGTAGCAAAATGACTGTAAAGCGACAAGATTTTTAAAAACCTATTTTTAGAGCTGTAATTTCAATACGGTTATACTGTGATATTTCCTGACCTCGGTGTCATAGGCCAAATTTCATGATGGGGTTGGAGAAGTGGCTTGGTGTGCCATCGTACGTAGGTGGGTGTACGGTGAGCCAGTGCTGAGTGTCATGATTGGGGATTGGGGTAGGGTGAATTTGATCATTTGCGGACAGTCTAAATCAATCTAAATCGACCTGCAGATAGAAGGGGACATGTTGAAGAGGGCGAGTTTGGTTTGGGGTGATGGTATTGACTGCTGAGCTGTATTCGATGACTAGCATCCTTTTGTCGTTGCCCGGGTGTTCCAGGTGTCTCCGCACATTGTGAAGAGCTATGGTGATGGTGTCCTTGGTGGATCTGTTTGCTCTGTATGCAAACTGGTGAGGGTCGAGTGTGGGAGGCAGGTTTGCTTTGATGTGCCATGCAACTAGTTTTTCATTGTATTTTGTATTGATGGGCGTGAGTATGGTAAGCGCATGGTCTCTGAAGATTGCCAATCAATGCTATTTGGGATGCCTGTTGGTATTTTTAGACAGGAAAGGACACTGGCTTGTGACAGGGAGCAGTTGAAGATGTTTGGGAAAACCCCAGTCAGACGGTCGGTATCGCTCTCAGGGAACGAGATCCTCTCCTGGTGTTTAATTAGGGCCAGCAGCTTTTCTGGGGTTGTCTCTTTTCAGCACCTGTCTCACCTCATGATCCTGGAGTGTCAGAGTGCTGTGGTTGGCAGCTGGTGGGATTGAACTGCATGTTGTGGTCCAAGCAGCTTTGAGATGGTCGAAGAAATGGTTAATTTACTCATCTCAGCAAGCGTCTGTGTCACAGATAAAGGATTGTTGTCATTGTTATTTATGGTGTGTTTTATGCCTTGCTACATCTTTCCAGAGAAACCTTCCTTTTGTAGGTTGCCTTAACCTCTTGGATGCCTTTTCCTTTTCAGGTTGGCTCTAGCCTCACTGTACTGGGTTTTGATCCCAGACCTGAAGGTGGTGGTACAGAGTTCGAGGAGACTGTGGATATTGCTGTTCATCCAGGATTACTGAGTTGGGAAAACCGGATGTGTTTTTTGACCATTACAATGTCTGGACAGTTTCAAATGTATGAGAGAACAGTGTTTATACTCCCGAAATAGTGGTTGTCAAATACATCCCAATTTGTGTCCTCAAGAGTCCTGCAACTAAGCAAGAGCCCCCTCTGGCCAAGTCTTCATTGTCCTGGGAAGTGGCTTTGATTTCCAGCAAAAGGGGATGTACAGTATGCAGGAATTAGTGCCATGAAGCGATGGACAGGAACCTGTGAGGATAGGGAGGTGGTTGACGTTGTTTGCATGGCTATGATTGGAATAAACACAATCCAGTGTTTTCTCTTCCCTGGTAACAGAGTTCACATACAGGACGAATTTAGGGAGCACAGACTTTAAACACACTTGATTGAAGTCACCGATAACAATAACGACTGTCAGTGTGGGTGAGCTGCTGTTTGTTCAGGGAAGCAAGCAGGAGGCTAAATGTTGTGCTGGTGGTATATAAACACCAGTCACAATAACAACTGTCAATTTCGGTAGAAAGGTCTGCTTGAGATTGCTGGTACCTCCAAATTAGGAGAACAGTGTATGTCTGTGATCTTACGATTGTTATGCCTCTCGTTGTGCACGTGTACACTTTTCCCTTACCTGAGTCTCAGTTCCTACTGTTTTCTGCTGGCGTAGTATGCATCTTGCTAGCTTCCCTGCTGTGTCTTGAATAAGCGAATAAACCCACATCTCCGTGATGAGAATAACACTGAAGTTGTGGACAAAGCTTTTTATCATCTGTAGCTCCAATTCATCCATTTTGGGAGTGATGGATCTGACGTTGGTGAGGAAAATTCATGGTAGCGGCAGTCTGCGAAGTTGTTTTCTTATCCTAGCATTTATGGCGGGCATACTCTATGCCAGTGGTCCCGGTACCGGTCCGTGGATCAACTGGTACCGGGCCGCATGGGCTGCAACCGAAATAATGTTTTGGAGATGATTTAGTTTAATGGTACGCGCACACCGAACGCGAACGAGGCGAAAAAGCGGAGCGTTTTGTCTTGTAGTCAATGGAGTTCGCGTGACTGGGCGCGAATGCACGTTGGGCGACGCGAATGGAACGACGCGAATGGCCGCGCGCGGTGACAAGAAGCGAAATTTCTCCTTTCGCGTGAATTTAATCTTTTTTTTTACTTTTTCCGCGTTTCGCGTCGCCAAAGCCAATCAACTTCGGGAACATTCAACGGCTCACGCAGGGGGCAGGAATGAATCATGGCGACCGCTTTGCGTTCACCGGTAGCGATCCAACATGGCCAGCTGAGCTTTCAGTACAAAACAGAGCCAAGCAAGAGCACTCACCTGGCTTGTAGAAAGGCAGAAGCGAGAACCATGGATAACCACTATGTGCAGTTTTTGCTTCACTTAACAACTGTTGAACCGTAGTTACTGTGCTAAGCTAACGATAGCGCAGCATTGTCAGCACAATATTTAGCAGCCAACCCCCCCCCCCCATATAAATGTAAGGCCTTGACCGGTCCGTGGTGATCAAAAGATTGGGGACCACTGCTCTATGCCATCTGGACCGCTTGGTTTGAGGAATGGCCATCCTTGGTGATCCTGGTCATCTCCCTATGGCTGGTGGTATGCCGTTGGTTTGTTGGTATACCCGTGTGTCAGTATTTTCAAAAGACAGGACAGGAATCTCACATATAGTTGGCAAACGTGAGTAAGAGAACAATAAAAGTGTCGTGTGTGTGTCCACTACATTTATGAAATGCACGTCCCTGTCTTATAAAACATTTGTATGGTTGTTTCTGGAGTGTCTGCATAATTTAAATTCACTTTACTTCCTCACTTTTTGCATTTTTGGAGGGCAGTTCCAGTGCATTAGAGGCACTTTGAATGAAGCCTTGCACAGATCTGCATCTTGCAACTACAGCTAATTGGTTTACCTCAACTGATAACTTAAACAAGACAATATAAAGAATTTGTATTGTGAATGAAATGGTGTCATGGAGTGAAAACATAATAATCAACCAAGAATTGTGGAATGTTGTTGTTGTTCATATCACCTGTTATCTTACCATCGTGACTGGCATCGATGTCTTATATCCCTCAGCTCCTCCACCGCCAAAGAGAGCTCCCACTACTGCCCTGTCCATGCGTTCCAAGTCCATGACGTCTGAATTAGAGGAACTCGGTAAGAACTTTGTGGATTCCATTTGACTCCATGTGTTCAGGGGCAGAGAAGTCATTTTAATGAGTCTTCTCTTTTTGTTTGTGCCTTACTGTATCTTATTCCAATTAATTGAATAACTAGTGGATAAAGGTAAGTTTTTCTTGTTGCACAACTTTTCGCTGCCTACTTGCCCATTTCTTTTTTTGTCAGCAAATGTTTAGTTGGTGCTGTTCAATTTTCTGTCTAATGTACGTATTCCACTTGCGTTTGCCTCTCCTTCCTCATATCCTGTCCACTCTCGCCATTATGCATGAAAGTCACTGTGGCTATAGCAAACCAGTGCAAAAAAAAAAAAGAAATCATTAATATGAAATGGAGGTGTTTATTTGTCCCTGAATTAGTTTTTCTTGTCAGTGTTGATGAGCATCGCCTCAGAGTGGTTTTATCTTTGTATTAATAACCTGTGCTTGCTACGATGCCAAGATGTGTACAAGAGAATAATGAGAAAGGAGGGATGGACAAAGATCAAATGGAAAGAATAAAATAGTAATGAAAGTAACATGAGAATGAAGCTATAGGTAATGAAGTGAAATTAATGTATTGTGTTACAAATTGATGAGCAACAGTAAAGCCTAACATATGCATGACATCATGGATCCAGAGTAATTAAGGGGCACAGTAACCCCGAACTTAAAATTTTGGAATCAAATTTAAGGGCCCACGCTGTAAATTAACATCCAAAGTAAAAAATCACATCCTGCTCTATTTTCATTCTTTGCTGATAAATAATTGCAAAACTACAGTGTTTTCATTCCACATTTTACTGTACAAGTTTCACTACAACATAAATTATACAGTTCAAATACGAAATAAATAAAAACGTAATGTTTATATTAGCAAAGGAAGTATTATCAGTAAATCCCACATGCTCAGCGTGTTTGTGAGTATCAATGAGAATTTGGAATTAAATTGATTTGCGTCATGTGTCATCATCAGGAGTATGCAGAATCCATGAAGTCTAATTTAACCTGCCTAAAATGCTACCAAATGCGACATTTTATTTTCAGTTTAACAGTTGTATACATCAAGACACAGACAAGAGTAGGCATGATAAACGCTGTTGGCTCGTTGTGTATTGTGATGGCAAGACTGCCAAGCCAGCCTTTAACTTAAAAAAGGTATTAAAGTGTAATTAAAAGTGTCAGAGCCAAGAAGAAAGCAATGAGAAAGAGAAGTCTAGAAACAAGAGAAGTTCTTGAGACCTTTGCACCAAAAGTGCGAAAAATGAAAAAAAGATTCCAGCATCTAATTTAAATGATAATACCATAACATACAAGAATTATTAACTAGTGATGCTGTGGAAATATTATTTCATTTTTAACCTCCAAAAACTCTGTGAGGACCAAGAACCTGAATGCATTTTTTTTTTGTACTTTAGGCTGGTTGATTCATCCAAATTTTCAAAATACTGTAGATTCTTGTCATTGTGTCATTCTTGTCATTACAAACTTTCTTTAATCAAGCTGTTTCACACAACTATATTCTGCTGATGAAGGGATGGATAGACGGCACAACGTTAGAATGATCAACAATTAATGTTCCATGATTTACTGTACACACTTGGATCCATCATGACTAATTGCAGTATTGTATGTCAAAGGTGGACAAATAGCATCAAAAGGAGTGGAGAGTGAATTAAAAAATGATAGAACAGATTGGCATCTGCAGAAAAATGCTAAAGGAAACATAAATGTGTTCTGGATGGTGCCTGGACTATAGCCGACCTGATGATGACATTATTCTCTTTTTGTATATGTATCAAAATACATTTTAATGCCGATTAGCAAGAAAATTGATCAAATATGTTTTCCAAAAAAATGGGGTCTGTCTTGTACTTGCAATACTCAGCAATGTTTTGTGTCACCCCCTAAGCTACTCTCAGGAAAAAGAAAGGTGGTAAGTTGTCATAAGCATGCTAATGTTACAATGATATACTTCATTTTGCCACCTTTCTGCAGTGATCCAACACCCATATTTATTTATTTTTTTGTAATTGTGAATAAATCAAACAATGTCACTCCTGTGACAATGTTTTGGATGTATATTTTTACTTTTTATATAGTTTTTGTCTTTGTGAGTTTATGTTACTTGAAAATATGTTCAGTTTCTTCCATTCGTTGCATTTGATGTACCACAATTAGGCATGGGCCGTTTTGGCAATATATTGAGATTTTCAAAATAACAGTTATTTAAAATCCTACAAATCTGTCATAACTGCTATGGGTTTTTTTTAATCTTTTTTTTCTCTGTATTTTTTTTTTTTTTTTAATAAGGGCAACTGCAGTGTGCAGCTTTCATTGTGTATCACGTGTGAGTCCTCCTCTGCTACAGCAGTCAATCACAATGTCAACTTTATTGTTTATCGTCTTTATAAACTGCCATCACTCAATGGAACTTAATTTCAAATTGTTGCACATATATACTTATTTTATACTAATTGCCCATATTTCCGTTAAAATTGGATGTGTTCAATCAGAAACAATTGTATTTGACAATTGGTAAATGTTTATTATAACAAGTGCTGTATTAGATATTTTTGAAACTGTTTTTGTAATGTATAAAAATGGCTACTTAACAAAAAGATTTTAAAAATATACATTCCAGAGCTGGAATTTCAACACCGTGATACTGTGATTCTGTGATTTTTTTATGAATTTTATATTTTATATCAATACTGTCAGATTCGGATATCATCCCATGCCTAACCATAACGTATTGTCTGTGAGATTTTTCTTTGATATTGCACTGTCGGATATTTTTAAATTATAGTCCACCAATAATTTTCTGAAAGTCTTTGAAATATTTTATGCAGGATGACGCACATGTGTCTTTTGTCACAATATTAACATGGCTAAGATCTCCAAAACATGTCATGTAGAGCAATGTTAAATGTTTGAGACTGTGTTTGGACTGTCTGTCAGCAAAGCACAGCTTAAAAAAAAAAAAAAACTAAAAAAAAAAGGGGGGGGGCGGTCACATAAGCTAATGTTTGTTAAATAGGTCTGGCCTAAAATATGAATACATATCCCCTGTCATTTATTTTTCTTAGTGTATGTATTTGTTCTTTTCCCCTGTGTCACTGCAGGCTTTTGTGTTTTTGAGCATGTTTATTACATGTGTGCATTTGTGTTTGCATAAGGAGGGACAAGTTGGATTTTTTGTTTTTTTTTAAAAAAAAAAAAAAAAAAAAAACTTTCAGTCAGATTTCCAGGGCAACGGTATTACATGTTATGTGATATGATATAGCTGCATTTCATTTGGAAGGCAGCTTCCACAACAGAAAGGAAGTACCATATTTTCCCAACTGTAAGCCACATCCGTATATAAACTGGAGCATCAAAAACTGAGCAAAAAAAAAAAAACATGCACAATTTTTTTCACGGGTGAGATGCACTGGACTATAACCCACAGATGGTAATATCAGATATTTGTACAGAAAGATGTCATTTTGAAGTATTTTTTATATATATTTATTTTTAACACTTTTTTAATTGTCTGTTTAAAGTAACATTACATCATACATAGACTGGAGATTAGAAACAACAAATTTTTTGAAAATAGATGGATTAAAATTTTCAACATAGAAAATCGATGGATGAATATTTTCGACACTACCTGTTAGTTAAATAGCAGTTCAAAATCGAAATCAATACTTCAATAGCATCTTTTTTATTATCTCCCTTTGTTTGATAGATTATTTTAGTGAACATAAAAACACATTAAACATAATTCATATATACAATCATAAACACATAAATAAAACCATATATACTGAGTACTGTATATAAAATGTACACGTCATAAATTTACCCAATACATGTCTCAAAGTTTTATACAAGAATTAATTCCATTTACACATTTTATATTTTAGACAGATTTGCAAAGGCTCTTTCTGACCACAGCCATGCCATCGATTCACATCTTTTCTTTTCCATTTCCTCATTTTTCCTTAAATTGACACCTTGAACAGAAACACACTCTTGCTTTACCGGTGGATTGTCTCTTGGTGGAAAGAAAAAAAAAAATAGATAAGCTGGACTGTAAGCAGCAGGACTCAAATCATAAGAGAAAAAGTTGTGTCTTACTGTTCGAAAAATACGGTATTTATCATTGTGTGTGTGTGTGCGTGTGTGTCTTTATGCGTGTGACTGCTCTGACTGAAGTAAACGTGTTATGGTCATTGATGCTCCTTTCTTTCCCTGCTTACCGTCCCTCTCCCCATTCCTCCTCTCTGTGTGTAGATGCGCAGAAGAAGAGGATTGTTTTCCAAGTCATTCTAAGTAATCACACCCCGTAATGCATGAAGCTTTAAACATACTGAAGAGAAACAGTCAGGGAGGTGATATGAGGCTAGATCAGGGCTAGCATGTAGCTTCTATCAGCATAGCATAAACTGGGCTCTATCTAAAGGCATCATCACAGAGGGGACTTCAGTCCAGACGAGTATGACATTGATTCTGTATGTTTTTCGTGTTGGAGATTCAACATAAAGAAAGCAAAAGAGACACCCGAGAAAGCCAACAGCTACTGTATCTTAATAAGCATATACATACATATAATACCTCATATTAAGTGAGGCAGAACCCTGATTCTTGGATGATGCTGTTGAGCCGGCTGCTTGGAAAGAGTTTGCACGGCTTTCAAGGCTTGACACACCTAAAACATTTCATTTATCCACTTGCTCCCCCTGTTTTACATTTAAGTGTTTTTGGCTACATTTTCACCCGCAACTGAGCGTGGATGGAAAAATCTTGTGAATGATTAGCTTGCATTTGGCTCATGAGATCCTTATTGAAGCTTTGCCAATTGAAACTCGATCGGTAGTTTGCTTTTTTTGTTTGTTCGTGAAATTATGTCTTGTCTTCTGCAGACAAAGTTGAAGAGATGACGCACGCCCAGAAGACATCGCCCGTGGACATGAAGATCGCAACCATCAAGCCACGGCCATCCAGTCGCTGCTTGATCACACCCACTGAATTAAATGTAAGATGATACGTGAACTTGACTATGAGTGTGTGTGTGTGTGTTTTAATTCAAATTATCTTGAGTAAAAGTCAAAGAAAATATCCAGAGGAGGTCTGGTAAGGGCACAGATATCTGGCCACGAACACAGGCACTTTGGTTCTGTGGCTGAACTTATGAATTCTGTTTATATGGGAAAGAAATGTGAGAACTGAAGTTCTACTGTAACTAATTTTGAGCAGTTTGTGAATCTGCATTCTTTTTTAAAGAACTATCCATTCATCCATTACCGACTGCTTAACCGGGGTCGTGTCGCGGAGGTAGCAGCTTTAGCAGGCAAGCCCAGACTTCTCTTTCCCCAGCTGCTTAGTCCAGCTCCTGAAGGAGGGATCCCCAGGTGTTCCCAGGCCAGGTGAGAGACATAGTCCATCCAGCGTGTCCTGGGTTGTCCCTGGGCTTTTCTCCCAAAGGGACTAAGGAGGCATACAGGAGGCACTCTAACCAGATGGCTGCTCAGGTGGCTCCTCTCAACGTAGGGAGAGCTCCGACACCTGTTTTTTTGGTCATAACCCACAGGTCGTGACCTTAGGTGAGGGAGGGAATGTAGATTGTCCAGTAAATCAAGGCCTTCGCTTTTGGGCTCAGCTCCTTCTTCACCACCAAAGACCAAAGTCTTGCATCAAGACGCTTCACCGGTCCGCCTGTCGATCTGCCCAGATCACATAAAGATCAAGATTGCAGAGTGTTTTGAAGTTATTTTACTTTTCTCTGTATAGTATGTCATTAACACTATTCATGTTTGCAGTCCATGTACCATGAACGCCAGGGAGTCGCAGTGGTTCCACCCACTGTGCCAGGGGCCTTTCTGGGGTTACCAGAGAAGGGCTTGCTTAGGAAGCAAAAGTCCATAGGTATGATAACAGTTAAGTGTCTATGTGGTATGTAAGATTGCTGACGGGTAACCTAAAAAGTTGTATTGAATGGTGCCTTTACACAGTATCACTCTAAAATGCTGTTTTAATGCTCAGAGGATTTGTTCTATGTGCTTCAACTGTATTCAAATTAATTCTGAATGAAATAGAATGATGAAGTCAGCCAAGTGATAAGCCCTACTGATAATACTGATGGTCATTGAGATGATTTGCAAAGTTGAAAGTCATTTTCTGACATAACATTCTTTGTTCAACTAGATGAACTACGGGTTTTCTTTCTTTTACTCAAAAAAAAAAACAATCAGGTTAAAGAACATGAGCATCTTCTGCAAACCAAGCCATGCAATGTCATATCCCTTCGTTATTAAAAGCTAAACTGTTTTTGTCAATTGTCATAGACTCGCCCTCCATCTCTAATAGACGGCTGGATAGAAAATAGAGCTTGAATATTATTTTGTAGGTTAATTTTTTTCTTGATTCCTCATTGATATTGTCCACGTTTCCTTTGCAAGTTCCTATCATGTCTAATAATTTTAGGGTAAAACCACCATAAGATTGAGGTTCAGTTGAAGTTGATATTTTAGTGTCAAAGAAAATTATTTAAATTCTTGTAAAAATAAAATGGCAAACCGACATTAAACTCCTGGGTAATTCGTTCATTCTAACATGAATTTTGTGGCCAGTTATTGTCTTTTTGTTGTTACCCTAATCTGTTTTTTCATTATCTGCTTCCATCAAGGTACAACAGAGGAGGAAAAGCAGGGCTTCCTCACGCCTCCTCTGCTTAAGTTCTCCCGCAGCCTTTCCATGCCAGATACTTCAGAGGATATTCCTCCTCCCCCAGCCATTTCACCCCCCTCACCACCTGCCTATAACTCACCTACTGGCTCAACACCCAAAAGCTATGGTACCACAAGGCCTAGCTTTGCCCAGAACTCACCGAATGCAGTGACCACTATTAGTCGAGCTACAGATGTTGGTACATTGAGGAGGGGCTATCACCGGCAGAGCTCAGAGCATTTTGAGAGCCCGCGTACTCGTGGACGTACACCAGTGCCCGAAAATCCTTACTCTGAGGTAGGCAATAAAAATTTGTATGTGCCAGCAAAACCAGCCCGAAGGAAGGGCATGCTAGTAAAACAGTCAAATGTGGAGGACAGTCCAGAAAAAACATGTCATACGCCAGCAAGCCCCTCGGGCCCTGTTTCCATGCCCACTACCCCTGTTGAGCGAACATGCTCTTCCATCCCCATTCCAACCATCATTGTCAAGGAACCATCCACCAGCAGCAGTGGTAAGAGCAGCCAGGGTAGCAGTATGGAGATTGAGCCCACTACTCCAGAACACCCATCTCTAATGCCATCCGTTGGTGGAAGTGGTGGTCTGCGTCCAGAAGATCCAATGTCTCTTGGCAATCCATTTGCGGCAGCTATTGCTGGGGCGGTGCGGGACCGTGAGAAAAGGCTTGAAGCAAAAAAGCATTCAATTGCCTTCCAGTCAATAGATATAGGGGATGATGACTTAATTGGTCCTACCCCAACACCTCGCCTTCGGCAGTCAAAGTCCATCGATGAGGGTATGTTTAGTAGTGATGAGCGACTTAGGAGGATGATGGCTCCACCGGTACACCTTGGACCTCCTGTTGGAGGAGGCAGTGGAAACATGACAGATTTCAACACTCCAGAGCCCACAGTTGTCCGGGAGCCACTAAACACTAAAACAGGACAGTGTCCCAACCTGGACAGCCCCGTTAGCCTCCCAGCCACTCCCCCAAAGAGCCACTACAGGGCCAATGGGACCTACCTTCATCCTGTTACTGGTAAACCACTGGACCCTAATTCTCCTCTTGCTCTAGCCCTTGCAGCTCGTGACCGTGCAATGAAGGAGCAACAGAATCATCATCAAAATCAGCAACCAAATGCTCCTCAGGTACCACAAAATCCTAAGCACGAAGCACAGTCTCTACCCCTGCAGCCAAACCATAAAACGGACCTCAACCAGCCACTCTTCATTGATACCAAGTTGCGCTCCGGGATTGAGACGAGTTTCGCTGCAATCTCCTCGGCAACCATGAGCCGTCCAGGGCGAGGTGGCTTGCGGAGGCAGATGACTGAGCAGAAATACGAGTCTGACGTGCCCCGGGAGGAACGACAGCATCCAGCAGTTGAGGAGAGGAAAAGTGCGCCAGCAGATGTGGGAGACACACCTAAGTCAGCCGGGCTGTTAATGGTGCACACCAGCATGGAGGCAAGCAACAAGTTAAATAACCGAGACTTGGAAGGGCAGGATAGCAACAAGCCGTCTGAGCTGAAAGACCCCAATCACCCTGAACCTCACAGTGGCTCAGCATTGTCTATTAATCCCCAGCCCTCCTCAACACGAAGACGTAGCATTCCTTTTGGGGAATCCTTGGATGAACCTGTCAAGCTACCCTTTCGTATACCCCCTCCTCCTCTGGCGTCAGTTGACATCGATGAAGATTTTGATTTCACAGAGCCACTCCCACCTCCCCTAGAATTTGCAAACAGCATCGACATCCCCGATGACCAGGCGAGTGCCATTGCACAGATGCTTCAGCAACAAAGAAGGAATGGGGGGCCTCTGCTACCCCCATACAATGTTCATGGCCCTCCACTTGTCACTGATCAACAAAAACGGATGACGAACAGTATTCCCCATTCATATCCGCCTCCCCCACCGGACCCAGAGTCAGGGATTGGCGACTCTGGTATTGAAGAGGTCGATAGCCGCAGCAGTGGAGATCCACAGCACATGGAGACCACCAGCACCGTGTCAAGCATCTCCACTCTTTCATCAGAAGGAGGCTTTTGTGACACCACCCTGGAGACTCTTTATGCTACTGCAGATGGGCATTCGTTCCTGGTGGATAGACCCCCTGTACCCCCCAAACCCAAAGGAAAATCAGTCATCCACAGAACTTCACTTTACCATGATGCCCTAATAGAAGAACCACCAGAATCTTATGGGTCACCACCTCAGGCTCCTGCTGCTCATACTTCATCATCTGAACCTCCTAGGACGCCCACTCAAAGGACATCAAAGCTGTGGGGTGAACAACCTCCTGAGCTTCATAGCCCTCCAGCTGCACCAGACACAAAGAACCCAGGTATCACAGAATTGAGCTCCATTCTGCAACACATGAATCGCGAGAGGCCGCCCAAGTCAGAAGAAAGCCTCGACTTCCCAACAGGAAACCAAGGGTCCTTTGGAACAAGGTAAAAAAAAAAAAAAAAAACACACCCTTAATGTACTCTTTTCTGCTGTGTAATTGTTAACGAAACATGTTTATCAAGTGTTTTTTTTAAGATCGTTTTTGCATCAGTCGTTCATACTGTATTCCCCAAAAATAGGATGCACCTGTGTATAGGCCGCAACCTTATTTTAGGGTATTTAATATGTTAATGTGTGTAGGGCGCACCAACAGTTTGGTGACAATGTAAAAAATACAGCAAGAGAGAATAAATCTCATCTCTGTAATGTTTTCATATTTCTTGTATTTATATTTGTTAATTATTCGTTCGTTCATTATTAATTATTCGTTCGCCAGCCTAAACCTTGTGGCAGCCTTATAGTCTCTAACCTGCTCTGCTACAAGAATCGCTTCCTTCTTGAAAGCTACTATAATATTCCTGTGTGTCAACAAGTATGTACTCATACGCTGGTTCAGTCTGCTGGCTTCTGTTTTTGAAAACAATGTGGGAACAACTTCAACTAACACGAGCAGCATGTTGGCTGCAACAAGCTCAGCCAACTGACTGCCTCTAGTCTAGCTTGTCTAGTCTAGCTTGTCCCATTACTAATTACCATAAGTAACAATACGTCTGATATAGAAAAGTGCATCATCGGTAAGTCATAACTCAGGTTACGTGGCTGACGGATGCAGTCTTCATTAAAATAGTCGGGAAAAAAAAATAATCTTCAAGTTACTGTTTACAGAACGCACCCATACTTTTGGCCTTCGTTTTTGGTAAAAACATTGCATCTTATATTTGGGAAATTACAATTTATCAGAAATATTTCAAGGTAGTGGCGTTAAGAATTGGCTCCATAATGGCTCATTGTTGACAACATTTGATGACATTATTTCCTACTGCTAAAAGAGACAGTTGTTTTTTAATTTAGCTGGAGGTGGGCAGTCCATCCAAGTCCCTCTGTCCATCACTGATACCTGACACACCTCCAAATGACGACAAACCCTTTAGAAACAACGAACTTGATGGAAGTTTGATTTCGTCAGTCTTTTTCCTCCGGCATTGTAATTGTTTGCTGTCAAAGAATCCTTCAATTTGTTGAGAAATTGTGAAACTGTCTCATTTAAACGGGGATGGCCAGTGAGTACAACAATTTGGCCAAATTTTGTCCACCACTGAGCCCTTCAAAGCACAAGTACAAAACTGCATTTGACAGTAATGTCCACTGAGAGCCTTTATTATGCTTTACATTTGGTGGTCCAGTTTGTCAAACAGGATTGATAATCCTTTTAGGTGATGATTCTATTCAGATTTGTGATTTTAGCCTGGATGTAATCTTTCACACACACTGCAAGTAAAAAAAAAAAAAAAAAAAAAACCCATTGCAGCGCTTGAATGTACTAAATATTGCCTCCAACCAGGGAATTACAAAAACCAATATATTGTATTTCCTGGCCAAGAGACAATCAAAGGGAGCTTGTCCATTTGTTGAGGCACCCATTGGTTACTTTGCCACCTCTTTGCTGTGGAAAATGCATCAGCAAGTAATTTCTTTATGTTTTATCATTTATCAACACAAAAAATCTTTTAACACTGAGTTCTAAACATTACTTTTAACTTTTTGTTGGCAAAATAATCCTGCTGAGCAAGATTGTGTTCGATATGCAATTTGGTTCATGAAACCATGACTCAGAAAGGCAGCTCAAAACAAACACATCCCCAGTAAAGTTGGCTGTGTTATAGCCGGTGGTGAATTGAACCATGGCAGTTAATTCACTCAACTCCACCTCTTGCTGGACAGCATCGCTTGAGATGACTATCAACGGTGCCACATTGTCACCATGAGTTTCTTATAATATTTTGCTAATCAATAGATATGTGTCTGTGCATGAGTCTGCTCCAGTGTATCACATGTATTGTAGTTTTTAATTGGTTTTATTGTTACGTATGATGCAATCGTTACAAGTATAGCTCTTCTCATTTGTCAAGACAGGTATTGTTGAATGTGGAAAAGTAAAGTTATGCTTTTCCTCATGTTTTAATAAAGTTTTGACTCCCACCCCTTTACTGGGTCATCCAACGACACGATATTCGTCAAAGGCACATGGATTTTTTTAAGGAAATCTTTTACAGTGCTCAGTGGAAGTTTCATTTTTATGTAGGGATTTTAACTTTAGTTTTCTATCGTGAAGAGTTTTGCGAGAGTCTTGTAAATTTGCCTGGTTTTAGTTGCGCATGCATTGTGCAAGTGCCTAAACAATAAGTGTAAGGCCTTTTTTTGTTTTGTGTGTGTCTGCAGGGTGCAGGGGTGTGTATGTGAAAACAACAAATTCAAATATAACATGTTTCTTGATAATATTCTCATCATGTTTTAGGAGAGACACAATCAGTCATAATCCAGTTTATAAAACTCAAAGAAATTGACTGGTTTTGTGGGAATAGTACCTGAACTACATCAGCTCATGTTTTTTCAACCTCATATCTCAGTGTGCGGGTTGAAATAAAAAGCAAACTAAATAATTTAGTGGCGGCATGCATTTTGCATGAACAGTCCATCGCTCATCTGAGAGGTGTAAAGAGTGGATAAAGGGTTGAATGCTCTGAGCACTTCTTTTTTTTTTGTCCCAATAAACACAATCAGATAAAAATGGTGACATCCATTTTTGTTAATTACAGTATGGTGCCCAACAGCTGCTGAGGTCCTGTCTTCCATCACTCCGTTCACACTTCATCTCACATATAACGTTATCCTCTTTTCCATCATCTTTTTTTTCATCTTTTCTTTTTCATCATTTTCTCTAGTCTCCGATATTTCCGTCATTTCTTCATTCCCCCATATTCCCGCAGTCCACCCTTACAGGTAGCGTCCAGTCACTGTTACAGTGCTCATTTTACCTTTGAAAACTGTTGGGTCCTTGGTACTCACAGTATTAAAATATAATTATGGGTTTGGAGTCCCCAAACTTGCGCAGTAAAAAGGACAAAGTCCAAGGTTCAAACTGCATTTACAGGAAGTGAGCAATAACCAAAAACAGATATTAACAAATGTCACTGTAAAATGCATTAAAATACTGACTTTTAGACTTGTGTCACTGATATAGACTAAAAGCCATCCGTCAGAGGTTAAGGGAGGAGGGGATGAAAAGACAACGTCCATCGGGAGCAGGTTGCAAAAGAATGAAAGTAAAAATTACTTTGACCTCCCACTCACACGTCAGTCTGCACCTGATACTAGGGCATGGCATATTAATACTGGGGCACGGGCCCTAGTAAACGGGATCCGGTGACGCCACTACTCGTGAGACCTTGTATCTTCAATCTTTTTGCCTCGCGGGGTCTTAAAAAACAAACTTGACCCTGCTGCTGTCATGATGCACATGTGAAAGTTGAAAGTCTGTGTAAGTGTGTGTGTGTGTGTGTGACGATGTGCGTAGGCGTGTGTGTGTGTGTATGTGTGTGCGCGTACAGCTGGTAAATATGAGTGTCTCAAGTGTCATGTCAGCAACTACAGCTGACTGATGTGTGCAGCACACACCGTAAACTCAAGTGAAAATAAATAGAAAGAGATCCTGCGGTCAAATGATTTGATGAATGGAAGCGCTTCTCATCTGGCTAAATGTTGCGTCATCTGATTTTGTCAATAAAAATCAAGACAGGCAGAACTATTATCGCTCTTCATTACTCATCTTTTAATCCAGGGGTAGGGAACTCCGGTTCCTCGAGAGCCATATCCTGCCTATTTTCGATGTGTCCCTCGCCTTTCACACCTGGTTCAAATAATTAGCTCATCAGCAAGCCCTGTGGAAGCCTGATTACAATCCTGATCATTTAATCAGGTGTGTTGAAAGTGAGACACATCAAAAACATGCAGGACATGGCTCTCAAGGAACCGGAGTTCCCAACCCGATTTAATTAATGACGTGCCACTGCCGCTTGTTGTGCATGGCGCTGGTTTTTCAAATCAGAAAATTTTGCATCATATGAGCAGGTATAATCTTACTTTTCCTTCCTGCACTTTAGCATATGGTATTTTGCCGACTAAAGGTTGCTCATTTTCTATGTAGACTATGTACACCATATTTATTTAATGATGTTGATAAAGTTCAGTGTTTATGAAGTGCAGCTCACTTGTTTACGTACGGTATCTGACACATTTCATGCAACATGAAAAGTTGGATCCACTGAAGTGGTAAAGCCACAGATTTGATTGCCTAATTCTTATATGTGCTTTAGTTTGCTTTTTTACTGATGGGTTTGTATCCCCGTCGCCTGATTTAAAAAAAAAAAAAAAACTGCATTTTATAATTCATTAGGTTCTCTAAATGTGATATTAATATTGGTTTGATAGTAAGAAACCTTTCCAAATGATAAATATGCAACAAAAAAAAAGAAAGAATTCAGGAAGGGGTTAAATACTTTTTTACAGCACTGTACAATGTATGTTTAGATCGCAGAGTCCCCTGCCAGAATGAGTTTCAACTCCCACCGACAGAATTAATCCCATGGAACCATGTCCATCTCATGTTCCATTGTTGAGGCAACCGTTCGGAGCTGAGGCTGTAAAGTGATCGGAGCCTCTCATTGCGGCATCGCCAAACGAAGGGAAACAGCAACGACCTGCTATAAATAATCCTATATAATGAAATACAGAAAAATTGAACCAGTAACTTTATAAAAACAAGTGACTATAAGCCACCTTACCTCCAAGCCAGCTCAATGGAGGGGAAACGGGGCGCAGCCATTTCCCAGCTGCATCGTAGCCCGACGCCAACCACGGAGTGCACACCTACGACCGAGACGCAACCCAAACGGCCAGCTAACATGCATGTTCTAAAATGAAAGCCAATAGGTTCAGGTCGCGTTATATTGCTAAAATAGCAGAGCTGCTAACCTACCGCGCCTTACCTGCATGAGTCCGCCTCGGAAGTGGGCGGACCTCGGAATCAAAGAGTCGGCGCCTGCAAGAGCGACACCTCGGGGCCCTAATTACCAAATTGCTGACAGCTTGGAGGGTACCAGGAGGGAAGTGAGGAACTTCACCCCTCCTGCTACATGATTAAGAATACGGCTGATAAAAAAAAAGCACATCTGTGCATCAAAACTTGACTTATGTGGTGGACAGATCCATTTTTGTTGAGTGGTGTTGAATAAAAAAATTAATACAATTTGGCACAAACCACCACCCATAAAGGCGAGATGTAGGTAAGCTGAATGGGATCTTAAAAGTTTTGAGATGGAGACCAAATCATCATTTTCTCTCAATTACATCTATTTCAAATTTCATCTGCTTTTTAAAGGTTTGAAATCTTGAATATCTTTACCTTATATTGAAATGTACTTGGTCTATAAACAGTTCCTGAAAAGTTTAAGGTCAATATTTCCTTAGTTACTAGATACTCTGAATCTTCGAAAGATGTGTCAAAACTGTAATTGTGTTTTTTTGTTTGTTTGTTTGTTCACCCCCCCCCCCCCCCCCTACCCTGGAAGACCCTTTGGCCACAACAGGTCACATTTTACAAGTCTCTGATTGCAGCCTTACAGTATAGTATGTAGCTCAAAATCTTGTACAGTGGGTGAAGCTTTATGTGAGTGCAGTTTAAGGGAACGTTGTGTGATGGGATTAGTTCATCCATCCATTTTCTGTAGCTGCTTATCCTCATTAGAGCCGCAGGCCTGCTGGTGCCTATCCCTGCTGACTTTGGCCAGTAAGTATGGGACACAGGGAACTGCTTGCCAGCCAATTACAGGGCATAGGGGAACGTACAACCATTACCCAATCACACCAAAGGACAATTTAGAGTGTCCAATACACCTGCCATGAATGTTTTTGGAATGTGAGAGAGAGCCGGAAGTGTCTGGAGAGAACCCATGCGGGCACGGGTAGCATATGCAAACTCAGGACACAGGAAGGTCAGAGCGAAGTGGATTTTAGTTTGGGTCCCTGTACTGCGAGGCGGACATGCTACCCACTCATTCACCAAGCCGCCCGGGACTTTGTCATTTTGTAGTCATTTTGTCAAACCCATTTTATAGTGGGCCACATTGTAGTTGTAGTTTCTCTCAGAGGGCCTGGTCAATTTTAAGTGTTTTCTTCACACACTTACCTGGTTTTGAGATCAGAGACCGGTAAAATCTGTTGAAAAAAAGAGAGCTTGGGAACAAAAACATAACGGTTTTTACTCCCAAAATTTTCAAAGTTGAAGACAACTTTGGTATTTAAGCCAGAAACATTAAGTCAAATCAGTATTTTACGACCTACATAAAATGATGCGGCAGGCCAGATCTGGCCCCCAGGCCTTGAGTTTGACACCTGTGGATTGGGAGATTCAGATGTGTCATGCGGTACGGTTCGAAGTTATAGTTTAGAGAGAAAAGACAATGTTCGCAACTCCGCAGCCAGAAAGTGGCATGACCCTCATATGTTAAATGTTCAACGGAGGGTAGCGGTGAGCCATACACACACAGAAGATGGCCTAGATTCACACATGGCCAGCCTTTTTTCTTTTTTTCTTTTTTTTTTTTTTTTTACCCTGCCTCCCTTCATCTTAGGCCTGCTTGCTCTTATGCACAATCTCCCGCTCTCATTCTTCTTCGTCACTGTACTGGAATGAACCTCAGCAGCTGTCCTAACATCTTTTATTTTTTTTGTTCCTTCGGATGCTGATAGGGATTTTTTTTCTATTTCTATCTTTTTTTTTTTTTTTTTATCCCTGTCTCTTAGCCTCCCAGATTAAATGTGGGTTGGTTGTGCCTGTGGATGAAATGGTTGCCAAGCAACCAGCTGATGAGCAGCCTTGAGGCCTGCAGTGATGTCAGCCTGAGTTGGAGGTTCATGTTTACACGTGTTAGTGTCCGCGTGCGTGCCTGTGTGCGCAGGAGGATGGCAAACGTAACCCACAGCAGAGTTCAACATCATTTTATTCAGGTCACGTGCCACGCTGATTTAGTGGACCGTCATTACGTAACCGAGCACAGCCAAGTCAGATTGTGTATTGTGTGTGTGCGCTTTTGTGCATGTATGCATGCGTACGAGAGAGAGAAAGAGAGAGCACGCTCTGGCTTCACAAAATAAATGCAGCGTATACATGTTGTACATAAGTGCGACCCCCTTTTTACGTACATGATGCAAAGTTTTTGCTATGCATTGTGGGACTTGTAGTGGTCAAAAGACTTCCAAAAACTATATGCTGCAGGAAAGCGTTTTATTTCATGCAATGCACATTATATCTGCATATTCCCTTCTGCGAAATCTGCAGCATTGAATAGCTGTTAATGTTCTTTTTTTCTCACAAAATGAAAATTCTGATACAAAACATGGTGTTCTGAGCCTTTCAAAGTTAGCCCCAATTGGGTGATAATAAACCAGGTCAGTAAAAAAATCCCCGGACACCCAGGGGTTGAAAGTGATGCATTTGTACGGTATTAATAGTTCTTGTTTGCATGAGTGTGTCTACACGTCACAAACCGGAAGTCATCACAGCAGCTATTATTTCCTTCTTATAGTATATTTACACATAAACAACAGCACAAATCTCAGTGACAGTGTTCATTCCATCACTGCAACATAAATGCAATGTTGTCGACAGTCATATTTGGAGACCAAAAAAAATAATAATATGAATTTGAACAGTCTCACCATCCCTGGCCATGTTTTATGAGAACTTCCCATTAAAAAAAACCTTAGAATCCATCTTTTTTTTTTTTCCAATGCAACTGGTCCATGGGAAAAAAAATAAAGGGAGCAGAAGTGAAAGTTGTGATAGCAGAAGGCAGACAGATGGCACAGAATTGTCAGTTCATTAATGCATCATGTTCCTCTGTGCTTCCTATCTCATGCATGTGTGTGTGTGTGTGTGCGCGCATGCGTTTGTTCATCCATGATGTTTATCACACGTCTAATGTTGTCTCAAATGTCCTGTCTCCATTCCATCCATCCTACATGACTTCCTGTGGAGAATCCGGTGTTGAAAGTGCCCATCATCTAGTAAGTGGTCATATACCTCAATATGCCCTAGTTACCCTCCTGGTCCTGTTCACTTCCCCTTAGGCTCTTCCATATGTTCCAAACTGGCAAGTGCCATATCTAGCATAGATGCACCAGAAAAATAAGAGTCAATGTTACCATATGAAGGTCGGATGTGGCCTGTTTTCTGTCCTTGGCTTTTCTTTCATATCAAAGTCAGATAATATTAGCACGCTTAGGGCCAATTTACTAAGATCCAAAATAGCAGGGCCTAAATTGCATGTTCACTTGCATGCTGACAACTTTTGTGAAAGTTGTGCAGAACAAATGAGGATGCATTTATGCATTAATGGCACTGAGGTTTGAAGTGATGAAAGGCGGAGGACGAAAAAAAATTACAGTATTACTGAGTTATAATGAAGAAATCTCCCCAATATATTTTTCAGTTTATTGATTTTATGTAGACATATTCACAACAAGGCATTCACTCACAAAACAGAATATACATGCTGTCGGAAAGGGAAATTAGGCAGATTATTATGCATACCCCCTGCAAGGCTCAAAATAAGCGGTTTTGCATCACTGTTTGCGACCTCAATTTTCAACTTTGTACCTCATGAAATTGTTCAACTAAGAATAAAGCGCCCACCGAAAATGACAAATGGTTTTTGAATAGAGATCGACTGAGATGGGTTTTTCAGGACCGATGCTGATTATTAGTCGAGGCCGATAACCAATAACATTCCAATAATTCACACTTTGCAGATATTGTTTCCATAATTCCATATTTTTCCAACCATTTCAACATTCATTCCCAATGGGAAACACTCCTATTCGTTATCAATTAGAATTTTATCCATGTAATGCCCAATGGAAGACATTACCATTCGTTATCAATTGAAATTGTATCTGTAACACAGCTAAAGGATACTTGGAACGGTGGTTGTAGTACCGGACCAGCGCGCGAAGAGTCCGTGGGTCGCCCCTTGACCGGGTTGTCACTTTCTTCACTTCTCAGATAAATAATTGTTTTTCTATTTTGACCTGTCCAATTTTATATTATTCTACATATTCACGAGAAGACTGCATGTATGTTTCTTATTCCAAATACAGTATTTATCCTTTTCCCACAAATCCTCATTTTCTATTCCAAAAAGTCCCATTGACTTACACTGGGCGAATTGACATTTAACTATAAACATTTACCTAAAAACAGTTTATTAAATTTGACATCATCATTCGTTATGTTTAACTCTTTATAAAAATCTGTCATCATTCCTAATTTATTAGGTCTAGTGACGCTCCTAGTATACACTAGGTCAGTTCAGTTTATCAAGTAGGTTGCCCGCAGGGATTTGTAATGTCCAGCAGGTGTCAGTATTTGATGACACAGTATCAACACAATGTGTCAGTAGTCGTCTACCTGCCACTGCGATTACTAATTACAAACGAAACATGCATCGATCTCGTTATAAAAACAATTCTCAAAAATATACCTTAATATGGTTACTCATTCGTATGAAATATAATCAAATAAAAGTTATGGCATGCCTGGCTGATTATTCACAGAGGAAGGCGTCAGATAGCAATATAATGCTGTTCAATGATCGCGGCCATCTGCAAACCCAGAAACAGAATTGTGTCATAGGCAAAACCGGAAGTACTTATGGCAAAACCTTTTCCTGACACAAACAAAACAATCATTTAACAATATATAAACTATTTTCTTAGCATTATTTGAAAGAAAAAACATCCCGTTGAAATCAGCCTTAAACGCATCACATTTCCTTTGACTTCTTCATGTCGACCGGCCGGTTAAAAAAAAAAGGCAGATACCTTTATACGTCAAATTTCCAAATATCGGCCCCAATTATCAGCCCAGCCGATCATCGGTCAATCTCTATTTTTGAACCACATTTTTGTTTGTGTTCAATAGTGCCAGGTTTCAAGGAGAACACTTTGCTATGTATAGTGATCCCTCGCTGCTTCTCGCCTCCCCTTAGTGCACGCAGATTTTTTTTCTTGCAGAAAAAAAAAAAAAGCCTTACTGCGAAGAGACGTGATGTGAAGATTCCCTGCATGCCAGATAGTCGACGACTGTAAATACACATGCCACTGGCACTCCTCAGACGTCAAACTACTGCAGTATCTTAAATTATAATCTTAATATTTAATAATATTTATTTATATATTTATTTATTATTTATTTATTTATTTATATATTTAATAATATAATATTTAATACTTGATATTTAATCTTAAATTATTAAACCCTATACAGTAACCGTACTGGTATTGCTTCTTTTTTTCATATGTTATCTGTAGGTAGCCGGGATCACCATGAGCTTTGGTTGCCCTACGAGTAGGCGCTCAGACCTTTAACTAGAGTCAAGCAAGTTGCTGACCAAGCATGATTAAAAAGCAGAGTTTACGCTTGAAATTTCAATTTATTGCAAAAGGTAAGAAGATCCCAAACCTTTTGTTCCTCCTCTCTGCCAGCCGCTTGTGTGGGATTTACTCAGAGAACTTCCCCCGCAATGACAGAAAAAAAAATTAATGCTGTTGTCATTTGACTGGCCAGTCACTCTGTGGGGTACATCCTGAACCGGTTGCCAGCCAATCGCGTGCACAAAGGGATGGATGACCATTCGCTCACCCAATCACACCTAAGGACAGTTTAGTGTGTCCATTACACATGACATGCATGTTTTCGGAGTGTGGGAGGAAGCCGGAGTGCATGGAGAGAAGCCATGCGGGCTCGGGGAGAACATGCAAACTCCACACGCAAAGGTCAGAGCCATTTGAAAATGAATTTGGAACTCTGTACTGTGAGGCGGACGTTCTAACCACTCTTACACTGAGCCGCCCACTCCACAAACACTACACATTTGCTGTAATTTTCTACACTGACATTCATGAAAATTGTTCAATACACCTCTGTTAAGCAAAGCCTAGTATTGTAAAAGCAAAGTCATCAAGAGTAAGCAGGTCAAAGGCCTTACCTCCTTGCAGTTGCCACTGTTTGTATGGATGGGTGAGTTTTAAGCTCAATAAAGATGTTGTATACACCGCCATCTACTGCTATTTTAGTAGCATTGCAACAGTAGCATCAATCAACGATTTAACTCCCTTAAACTAGAGTAGTTGTACCATATAGAGTAGCATTCACAGTTTGGAAACAACCTTTACTTCAGGGTGTTTTTCATCATTGAATATTTTTTGAAGTGTGGATTAAACAAAAAATGTTACTCAAACCTTAATGATTCTTTTTACCATTTATTTTTTCAGACCATTTAAAATTCTTAATTTTACTGACCTTTATTGACCTCCATCTACTGCTAGACAGCCGAGATTAGTACTCCTTTTTTTTTCCATGTAATTGCCGAGGAAGTTCTTTTAAGTCAATCACACACAAGCGGCTCAAAGAAATCACAAGGAGGAAAAAAAAGCTTCGGGATCCGCTTACCTTTTGTAATAAATTGGAATCTCTCCACTTTTTAATTATGTTTTGGTCAGCTACTTGACGCACTCCAGTTAGACGTTCAGGCGCCTACCTGTAGAGCACCTACGGCATACGGTGATCCCGACTACGTACAGCCAAGACATGGAAACCAGAAGGCACAGTTGGTGTACTGTTTAATAACTCAAGATTTAAGTCCACCAATGTGTTGCAGTAATATTTGTTTTAAATACGTAAAGTATATTTTTCACATTTAAAAAATTCAGGTTCCCACTTACACATACATTCATGAAAAGTGATACTACTTTGCAGTTTCGGTCCCAATTAACAGCAGAAAACGAGGGATTGCTGTATTATGCTTATGATGGTTTTTATTTACGCCACCAAGTATAATAACCTGTCATCTCCGCTTGGCTCTCCCAGGCCCCCCTCAGATGACTCAGGAATGGGCAACAACACCGCTGCAGCCGCCCTCACCCCCACGCCTCCCAGCAGCCTCCCTTCTCAGACACACCCCTGCAGCCCTCCAGATTCCGCCTCCTCCCTCACGCCCTGCTCCTCGCTCCCTCCCTCGGCGTCGCCCACCCTAACAGATGTCTTTGGCCTACCCACCCCGCCCATGGGCAGCGGTGGAGGTTACAGTCTGAGCTCGTCGTGCGGCGGGAGCGGCAGCTCACGTTCGCCGTCGCCACTGACACTCATGCAGGCGGTGGCGGCGTCGGGCAAGCCCTTCGCCTCCAAGCCCGTGGAGCTGTGGAGCAAGTATGACGTGGCCGACTGGTTGGAGAGCCTCCACTTAGGAGAGCACAGAGACGCTTTCCTGGATAACGAAATCGAGGGTGCCCACCTGCCCTCCTTGCAAAAAGAGGACCTGATAGACCTGGGCGTGACGAGGGTGGGCCACCGCATGAACATTGAGAGGGCCCTCAAGCTACTGCAGGACAGATAAGCCCCGAGGACAACGAACGGAAGGGTGCACGAGACGTATGTATTTCTCCAGTCATGGAAGCGTTTGTCTAGGTTGACGGTTGCCTTTTTTGTCCTCGCTCGTGCTCGCTTGAGCACGCCTGTCCGGCCGGCCTCCCTCCTGCAAGAGTTGTGGGACGTGGCAAGGAGTAGAAGGTGCTGAGTGACATCAAGGGGACAGAGGAGGGCGGCCTGGGTACGGGATTGTCACGGAACAGTGGCTCCTCGAACTGTGGAAGTCATTTATTTCACATGAAAACGTGTGCTCGTCCAACCGCAGCTTTGGAGTACTACAGACCTTTTCCTTGCGCCCCATGTGGGTTGTGGAAGATAACCAGCTGAGCTGGTGTTTTTTCTCCTTTTTGATCCTTTTCTATCTTTGCTAGAGAATAATATGAGAGTATTTCTTCACTAGAGTCCACCTGGAGTTATATTTCTGGGCGCATCTAAGGTTGTAGAGTAATACTTTGGTTTTTACCTTGAATTCATCTCTGGTGGCCGCATGGAGTGCACACACACTGATTACTGCACACAAATCCGTGAGTAATACATCATTGTCTTTATAGACATGCACACGTGGAGCATGAATGCGCACCCTGTCACTGCAATCGCCTTCTCCCGAGAAAGTGGAATGTGGTTCCGGGTGGTAGTTTGAGCCGTAGCCGCTGATGTGTGGCACCAAGCCAGCCTCCACATTGCCAAAAGACGGCATTAGCGATGCCGTCCAACGCTTCAAAAATGTTTACAAATAATGAAGCACTTCACTTAGTTATTGTCACATCAGCTTGTCTGATGACAAAAGTCCACCTGGTCATCTCTTGGTTGTGTGTGTGTGTGTGTGTGTGTGTTAGCGCATTTTTCCGCATTTAAAAAAAAACAAAAACCTTTTGTTTTTGAATGACAGTATATTAATATTAAATAAAAGCCTAATTTTAAAAGTCAGATTCATCAATTAATACAAAAAAATCCTCATATTAATCGATCGATTATTGAAATAGTCTTTATTTGCAACCAGTGTTGGGAGTAATCCATTACAAAAGTAATGCTTTAACGCGGTAGTATAAGGCATTATATTTTACTTACAAATAGTAAAATTTTACTCGTTACAAAATGACAGTAACGCTCAGTACAATGTATTATTATAATATATACCCCCCCCCCCAAAAAAAAAATGCTCCTAAAGCCTTTAAATTTGTAATTTTAATTGAAGCAGTGGATAACATTTTTTTGTTGTTGTCTTTTTTCCATTTCCAGTGATCTAGGCATCATTTACAAGTCCACGGGAGCAATAATATTTATGTTGAGCTTGTAAATGTATGTTGGTGAGAGTAATGTAAAAGTAATGCAAAAGTAGTGTAATGCCTTACATTTCAAATACTGTACAGTAATATTATAATGTAACTAAATACTTTGAAATTACTGTAATAAGTAATAAGTAATGCATTACAGTTTTGAAGTAACTTGCCCAACACAGTTTGCAGCCCTTATTTGGACTCACAAGGAGATTATTTTTTTAGGTATGATACATGGTCCACTTTTTTCTTACTTCAGGAAAAATGCAGATTAAAATTTTTGTGCATCGACTTGACATTCAATCAGATCACAATGCAAGGAAGAGTCCAGAAAAAAAAAAACCACAAACAGAGAGTTAGGACCTTTGTGATGAAAAGTTTTAATAAAACCAAGGACGACAACTCAAGTGGATGGTAGCAGAATATTTTTTTTTTGGTTAAAAAACAAGGACACTGGACTAGCTTCAGATTCACACAAAGCCACAATCCACATGCTAACTGTAAAACTTGGCATCTGCATCCTAATAAAACACACATACAAAGTGCATTGTCTACGTAACTTTAACCTCTAAATCAGTAAGAATCTACGAAGCCCCTCTGGTGCCAAAGTATGAAAAAAAAAACAACATTTGCCCTCATCCTTATCCTCAGTTTAGTAATCCGTTCCCTCAGTTTACTAAACCGTTCCCTCAGTTTGCTAATACGTGTGGAATAAATAGGTGTCGGCGGTTCCGCTCCCAAAGAAGTACAAGTTCTGTGTTTCCTTCCCGTCTACCAAAAAGTGTTTTGGAACACCTTACACGTGTTATTTGTACATCAATCATGGCTCTATCACTCAACGATAACGCCAGCGACTACTAGTTACGATGACAAAAACAACATATGTAAAAGATTTAAATCGTCCTTTTTGTTGAGGGTACAGATTATTAAATTGAAGCTAAACATTAGTAAACTGAGGTTACAGATTACTAAACTGAGGGAATTGATTAGTAAACAGATGCTACAGATTACTAAACTGAGGCAATTGATTAGTAAACAGATGTTACAGTTTAGTAAACTGAGGGAACGGATCAGTTAACTGAGGGTACACTTTAGTAAATTGAGGGAACGGATTAATAAACTGAGTTAGTAAATTGAAGGAATGGATTACTAAACTGAGGGAACGGATTAGTAAACTGAGGGTACGGTTTAGTAAACTGAGAGAATGGATTAGTAAACTGAGGGTACGGATTAGTAAACTGAGGAAATCAATGACTAAACTGAAGGTAGAGATTAGTTACGGATTTTTAAATTGAGGGAACGGATTAGTAAACTGAGGGTATACGGATTAGTGCATTTTTTTCTTACCCTGGCACCAGACGGGCTCCGTACAAATCACCCATTCCTAAAAGATTATCCTACGCTTTTGTCTCATTTTATTAGATTGATGGGTTGCGCTACTGCTGATCAAAGTCATTGATAAGGCCTCTTGATAAGGATGTTTTTTCTTGACCAGTCCTGTTCACAAACTAAACAACCATTGTTGTGAAACATTTACCAATTTACACGAAAAACTATACCACACTATTTTACCAGAGATGTTCACCATACATTTGTCATAATGCTACTGCAAATTTTCTTTGGATGTCTCTATTGCAACCAATACATGTCATTTTTAAGTAAACTTAATTGGCTGGTTTGCAAGCTGCTCCACTAGCTACACTTCCTTCTTGTGGCCTTTCCTCAGTTGGTCCAGTATGCACTAGGCGTTGATAAAAAAAAAAAAAAAATGAGATTGAAGTGCTCTGAAATCACCAAGAACAGTTATTTTCCATTATGCTTTTTAGCATTATTTTTGTGGACAGGATGTCACATGGAGCCAGATGGTGAACCAGTTATTATTATTTTTTTATCAGCAAAAACAAACAAAAACAAAGATCAGGAGGTTCTGACAAAGACGAGGAGGCTCGAAAAGCCAGTTTGCCTCATAAGGGCTTTTAAAATTTGTGCAAACATTAAATATATTTAATTAAGATTCGATTCTGCATAAACTAAAAGCAATTTTGTATTATTGGGAATAGGTGTGATCTCTTCTTCATGCCTGTCCATGAAAACTAAGTGCATTGATTCATAATTTCAAGACTGTCAAATTTAAGCATGTTTGATTAGTCCGACTCTAATATCTTTAATCTTTCGATGGAAGCGTGTAACGGCCAATGTGGAACAAACATTTTTGTCTGGCAAACTCATTCAAACACATTTGTATATACATTCAAATGTTTTTAAGTCGTGGACTTACTGACTTTAACGGTGTGTGTGTGTGTGATACTGTCGACCAAATGCTATTTATTTGTTTGTTTTTTTTACTTGAGCATGCGCAAGTCAATACCCCATAGCATTACAAGACAAAATGTTATATCATTCAGTATTCAGCCTATATTTGAACATATTTGCATGAACTTTCAAATATACTTGCAAATATGTTTGAAAGAGTTTGTCAAAAATGTTTACAGTGAGCCGTCGTTGCCGCGAAGGTTACATTCCAAAAAACAGGCAAATTTACTTAAATCTTTAATCATTGAACCTTATACTGTAAGTGTTCTTGTAGCCATTTCCGTCCCTTGGAAGTAGTTGACTTAGAGTGGCTTCCATAGCTGAACAATCGTGATCATCGGGAAACAGGGTTTTCACATAGCATTCTAATTGATCACCACAGAACTCATAACATCATCCCAACACTCTTTTCCATCATCAACTTATGCACTGATCCCACACGCGCCTCCTGCACTCCTCTCTCATTCGTAAGCTACACACAGCTTTGTCACATAAAGGCACGTTACGTGCAAAACTACTGTGATTAACATTCAAGCGACACTGCCGAAGGAGAGGCCATCACTTGACTCGGAGAGACGCAAGGTTGAGTTTCACTCGGTGAACTGCTGGGGGTGTACTCAATCAGACAGTCAACAGCATTGCTCCACACTTCCTTAAAAAGCTTTATTTAAATGAAACAAAACCTTCTTTTTGACTAATCTCGACTCGCAAATGTCTCTTGCTGTGAAAAATTCAGCTTACAAAACGCCTCATCACAAAAATATCATCTCTAGTTACAAAAGAAAATTCAGGATACGGAAGGGGAACATTGTTGGTGTGTAATCATGAGCCGAGACACCGGCGATGGCTCTAACAAGACTATATTGTAATAAATCCCACCCTGCAATGTTGCCTTCCCATACATTATCATTTCCGCTTATCCTCCCGAGGGTCACGGATGCACTGGAGCTAATCTTGGACATTAGGCAGGTGACACCCTTAACTGGTCTCCCCTCCGCTACTGCAGCTGGCAACTCTAATATGCATTTGTTACAGTTTTTCATGCATTTATATACATTTCTCAAGTACAAGTCGAGTCTTTTTTTCTGATTTTCAACCCTATACTAGGAGTGTCAACTCAGAACAGACCAAGTTTCTCTGCATATCTGTGCTTGAATGCAAAATAGGGAATATGTCATTTAAATGGATTAAAATGATTAAATATACAGCTAAAATTTGATATAGTTTTCAGCCGTTTTATTGTTTGCACACGAACATCGTGAAAATGCACTTTCGTCAAACGCCGCCTAATCGCTTCTTTGTTGTCTACAACAAGGCTGCGTGGACAATTTTTTCGGCGCACTTTGACACAATGTAAAGGAAAAGGCTTGACTCGTCTCCTTCAGCCCTTAGACGCGTGCTTAAACAAGCCGTTGAAGACAAAAACGCGAGAGTGAAATGGATGTCTGCAGGTGGTGGGGGGGGACAAAGCAAAGGGCAACTTTGCATGCTCTGATGTCACCACTTCCATCACTTGGGTAAAGAAAGCTTGGGAAAATATCCCAAGTAAGATGATTAGCAAATTATTTGATTACCTGTGGAAGAGTAACGAGCATGTTTGAAGAGATGACGAGGAGGACAAAGAACACATCCGAGATGGCCGTACATCGGACACATAAATGGGAGGAGCTATTTGCCATGTCAGATAGTGATGATGATAGGCCTTTTAGACAAATTCCTATTCAGCTGTCTCATAAATGAAGCATTGAAACTTCAAACAATTGTATTGTTGCAACATCGTTTTCAGCATTTGCATCTACGCGCAGTTTGCATCGCACTTGTCTCGTTTACGCCCCAGCACTATATGCCGGTTTGTCCACAAGCGAGAAACACAAGTTCTTTGCATTAATGTTTACTGTGGTCTTGCACTCATGCTTCATCCACACTTTCCACCAACAGTTCATACTGTATAACTAACAAACATAAAATTGACATTAGTTACAGCTACCATTGTACATATTTTCATAAAAACACATACAACAATGGGCTGCTGTCAACAAAACCACGAAACACTTCTTTTTGAATTGCTTGTCAACTTTTGCCACGTCACGTCTGATGTTAGCGAGAAGGCTGAACAACATCACACACAGACAGCACTTCGCATGACCTTAAGAAATGTAAGTAAACTTACATGATCAAAATTCTCCAAAAGTAAAAATTATTAATTATCATATATCAATATTATTATCAAAAACGGTAACAAATACATATTAGAATTACATTAGTGCATAATAATCAAAAGTTGTCATGTAAAGAATAATATAATATGAATGCAATTCACTTGTTTGCCTTGAAATGGTGCTGGTGCGTTGGTGATGAATGCAGAGAAAGGCACCTTTTAGGATGTTAAATTTGTACTTTTTTATTTTATATTTCTAGTTATCCAGGAAAATTATTGCACAGGTGCAATAATATTTATTTTGGGGAGATTATTTTGAGCATGAGTGTTTACTTAAGTTAAATACGGGTCATGCGAAGTGCTTCCTGTATGATGTAATTGCTAAAGCGCCACCGGCGCGCTAACAATGCTAACGTTGAATGCAACAGCCCAAAGTGCAATGATACATTTGTATCTTTATGTGAATATGTTCAATGTTAGCCATAGTTAAGATCAGTTTTATGTTTGTCAGTTCTATGGGGTAAATTGTTGCTGGGAAGTGTGTATGAAACGAGTAAAGATAAAAAGTGGAAGACCACAGTAAACATCATTGCAAAAAACTGTTGTAGCTATTATAAAAATGCATCATAAACTGTAACACATCACGAATTGTAAAAACATAATACATCACGGTCTTGTTGGCACGAATGCTGGTGTCTCATATCTCATTTGCTAACAATGTCGCCTTTTGTATCTTGAATTTTCGCTCGTTACTCAAGGCGATATTTTTTCGCCGAGGCGTTTCGTAAGCTGTATTTTTCATAACAAGAGGCATTCGTAAGTAGAGGCACCGTTGTATCGGGTGACTTAGCTAAATATTGACTGTAAATGATGCTTTAATAAGATACATTTCAATGACTTGGAGCAAAAATCAAAAACAGTAGGATTCACGTTCTTGGAAGTTTGTCTTTTAGAATAAAAAGCTGTAAATAATTCTCTCTGAGGCAGTTTCATGGCTTGAGAGTTGCCCAGAGTGTTTGACTTTCACATGAAAGTATCTTTGGTCGGTTTCAAGTTGAAAGAATGTTGATGCGCACTTACTCCATACACTCATTCCTCTGCCCTCCAAACCCTGCATAAAAAAGATGACACAAATGTTTTCATCCATGTGGATTAGCCAAAAGTATATGAAGTATTCTAACTGGGTACATTTTCATTTTGATGGAACTGCCATGGGTACTGGCTTAAAATCTAATCTGTGTAGTAAACAGAGGTGGGCAACTTCTTTTTTGATGGTCCAACTTTCGTCAGAGCCCCACCCCCTTTCCGTCATTGTTGTTCCATCATTTTTTTTTTTTTTTGGTTTGGTTTGTTTTTTGGCCCCACCTTCCACCACCGTTAGAGGGCGACATTTGACTTTTACTTTTCTGGTCTGTCATTCATCAGGTGCTGGTCTACTTCTGTCTGCACTCATGACACACTGCACTCATACCAATTCTTTTTTTCTGTTTTTGTACTTACATTTAAGTTAACACCATGTCTGTAGCTCTGTAGTTCCACTGCAATTGAAAAACATCACGGTAATACAAGTGTATTATGAACACAAAGCCAGCTAAGGGGTTTAACCCTACACCATCATGTTTATTAACCTGCATCTGAGAGAATGTAAGTGGGACAAGAGTGCAATTAGGAATCATGTCCACTGGATGGCATTATTGTGCTTTACGTGATACTCAAATAATGGATGTTGGTTCAATCAATCAGTCAATCAAATTTTATTTGTATGGCCCTGAATCACCGAAGTCTCAAAGGGCTTCACAGGTGAAAAGAGTTCATGTCGAGACTTTGTTTGAACAAACAAGGCATATAGAGATATCTTTTTGTTGTGGGTACACAACAGCATCCCCTCCTCAAAGCTCCCAGAAGGAGAAGGAAAAAGTTAAAAACCCCAATTTGGGGAAAATCAGAAACCTTCAGAAGGGACCACAGGTGGAAGGAGTCCCCTTCCAGGCCCACAGCTTGAAGTGGATGCTGCATGTACCAAATACAGACAAATACAGATACACTATATAGATTACAGAAAACATATTGTGCTATATAGTGCAATGATGTCTTGACAGCAGGCGGAGCCATTGGGCTTCCCACAGTCCAGCCAAATAGACCGCCGATGGTTGATCTCTTGACCCGCGATGGTCAAACAGCGCAGGGGCAAATGGGGGCGCTCAAGTCATCCTTCAACATCTAGCTAGCCCCCTCTCTGAGACAGGAGAAGGGGGCAAGAAAAAGAAGAAACCTGCAACAGGCCCATTAACTAAATGCTTGTGAGTATAAATGTGTTGGTCGCTGCACGAACTTCCAGAGTTAGGGCATTCCAGAGTACTGGCACACGAATGGAAAAAGCCCTTGATCCCGCGGACTTCTTTTTAGCCCGCGGGGTCGATAACAAACCGGCATTTTGCAACCAAGGTTGATGGGATGGAACATATGGTGATGCTAGGTCGACGAGATAGGAAAATTCTCATTTAAAACGGCTTGTCCAATAAATGTTGACGTTTTTCAAAACCTTTCGTTCAAATAAAATATTGCTGAGTGAGGTTGAATTTGCTTAAAAAAAAAGAGTCTTTAATTCGGTAATTAAATAACTTCTATTTAGCATGTCCTGGCCAAGAGCCAATCAGAGAAAGAATGCAAATTTGTTCTGCAGCCATTTGTTTTTGAAAGAGTGACCACCTTGTAATGGAAATGCCTCCCAGAATGCTCCTGTCATCAAGCAATGTGTTTATGTAAAACATATTCAAAAAGCAAAATAACAGAAAAAGACTCTTAACACCAAATTCTAAACATTACTTTTAATTTATGGTTGGCGAGATTGTGTACAGTTTGAGTTTTGATTCATGAAACCAGGACTAAGAAAGGGAGCAACTACAAATAAAATGTAATTTAATCACTCAATTGAATATTTCTCCACAGCAACATGGCAGGTAAACATGCAAGTCAGTGCAAAAAGGGGCGTGATGGCTGGACAAACATCTGCCATAATTTCTGCTCCAACGATTAAAATGACGGATGAAAATTGCAATACCGACATTTTTAATTTACAAGGGTTTTTTTTCACATTCCCGTCATTCGTCCGTCCTTCGGCAAAAAGTTGGCCTTCGGACAGTCCGTCAGTGTTGACAAAGTGCTTACCTCTGGTAGTAAACATGTCTAATTGAGTGTGTGTACGGTGATTGAATTATCAAAAGCCTTTGAGGGGAAACAATCTTTGGAAGGTTCTGTTCCGATGTAAGGACCCGGCTCCTTTTGGTTCCTTACCTGCGGCTTCATTTGCTAGCAAGCCAATTATTTCAGTGTACTTCCTGTGTGATTTGATACATCAGAAAACTCAGAGTGTGCAAAAGAGATATCCAGCAGTTTTAAAGAGGAAATTTGGTTTTTATCACGCTCGGCTGCAAGGTCCAAGGTGCAGCTTTGGATGAGTTGGATGAAACCAACAAACAAAAGCTCTGTGTTCTGTGAACATTAGCTGCAGAGAGGCTGGCACGGGACAATGCTGCTATCAAACTGCGACTTATTTTCAAACTAACAGAAACGTGTCAGCAGGGGTCGAAAAGCACAGTATTTTTAAAAATTTGTATAGAGTTCTATGACATTTTATAGAGATTATCCTAATATACATACACATACATGTACATATATATATATATATATATATATATATATATATATATATATATATATATATATATATATACACGTGTGTGTGTGCGTATGTGTGTGTGCGTGTGCGCGTGCGTGTTCGGCACTGGTTTGTGGATTTGCCAAATACAGAAATATTAAAGAGATAAAGCTAGATATTATCATTAAATTTATGGGTTTTGTAAGAAGCAATATTTATTCAGAGTAAATCACCTTTGCTGTGTGTTATTTTCTCATTTAAAGTGACAACTCACGTTATGCTTACTTCACATGAATTGTTGCCTAGATGCAGTCTACTAAATGACCACCACTTGCCTGTCATTCTCTGAAAATCCCCAACTTGAAAGTGCAACTTGTGTATTTAAAAATATATAAATCTGTACATTTTTAATGTCTGCAGGCCACCGTAGGAAACTAGAAGTATGTACACGTACAGAAATCCACCCACAAAAATGAACTTGTGGCCATTGTTTACACTCAGTGGGTCAACAGCTCACTAAACAGTGTTCTGTGTGAAAGTGTGGAGCTGAGTAGATGTAGTAAGAAGTGTCACTCGCCATGTTTAGGACAACCATGGCTCACTAAACCCATGTCCACTCCCCTCTTTTAACTCTGCTCCCACTATTCTCATTGTTCAACATATGCCTATCCCTTTGTCTTTTTCTTAACTTATTTTGGTTTCATTCTTAGATTTTATTCTTTGATGAAGTCTTTATATAGACTAAGCGGTTTTCAGTAATTTGTGCAAAGACTTGTGTTTATGTTTTACTATGTTGCTGTAATTTTGTGCTTCAACAACCATCATAGATTCAACTAATTAATGAAATGAATAGAGAGAATATTCCTGTAGGTGCACTCTTCATTCCCCGCCGCCCCCTCAAATCCTCAAGAATTCTTGTATGGCAACCAAAAGTCACTGTAAGAAATAAATATAACATTGCACTAATGTTGTTGTGCTATCACTGCTTACTTGAATGTATGGGCATGTGATTTCGCATGCTGGGAACACCACATACAGTGTGTGACATAAAATACACAGTACTACTACGGTGGTCTCGAAGTGTAAATCTCACAAGCACAAAACTATGCAAACAAAAAAAAAGGTAATTGCAAGCAAAAAAATAAACACTTTACAAGAGAGAAGCACACAAGAAAAAAGAAGCACAAAAGAATAAAGAAGCAAACATGGATTGTGGGTGGAAATTGGGATTACCGGAGAAAACCCAACACAAAACATGCATAGTAGGTACAGTGAAACTCCTCTACAACGAAACCTGCACGTACAAAAACACCCCAGTGTGAAAAAAGAAATCCATTCGTTGAAGCCTTTCTCTCTTACTTCCCCACGCAACAAAAAATCCCCGTTTCATCATACGAAATGTTTTTTTTCTGCATTGTCCTCCTTGTATTTTCTTTGTTTGGACAGCTTTTCCTTTATCTTTTCCTCACTAGGTGAAGTGGACGGTCTTACGAATGCATTCACTGCTAAGTTATAGCAGAGATCCTGCGGGCACGAGGTCAAGCTCTTTGATTGTTGACGTGGATTTTCTGAGTCTATTTCACAAATTTCATAACTACACAATTTAATATAAAATAAAATTAACGCAAATATATTTTTTTTATTAATACCACAAATTATTTCATGGACCTTGTACTTGGGCAGGGAAATGCCCACGTTTTATCTCCCTTTTGGTAACTAAGTATTACGTTAAGAAACCAACATTAAAAACAGAAAAATGACAACAAAAACGAAGAAATGACAGCAAATATGACAACAGCCTGTATCAAAATCTCATCTCAACCTTTACTTTTCATGAAATTATTACTGTAGCTACAATTTAGACTATCTAATTGAGCAAGTCCTAAAAGAAGCTAAAAGCAGCTCAAGCTGTACTACTAAATGTTATTTTAAGTTAAACCCCAATAGAAACACCAACATTTAAGTAAACCTTGACTTTTGATTATTCACTGGAAAGAGGAAGGAAAAGTCTAACAACAGTTTGATTTTCAGTTTTTATCTCTAAAATGAGAATACAATACAGCATGAGTCGTCATTGAGTTCCAGTCGCTCCATGAAGTATTTGTAATATTGACCATGAGATGGCGACAGCTTGACACCTTGAAAAACTATGTTATCTGCACTGATCCACAATCGATAACTACTGGTGCACACATAGAGGAAAAACTCTTGGTAACACTGTTAATGACAGAAAGAGGAAAATTGTTCATTCGTAATAATTATTAATATTAATACCTCTGTCATCTTACCGTGGAGGAGCTAAGTTGTCAAGGGCTTATAGCAGGGGTGGGCAATTCCAGACCTCGGGGGTCCTGCATGTTTTCCCGTTTTCTCTCTCAAACACACTTGATTCAAATGATTAGGATTATTTTCAAACTCCAGCAGAGCTTGTTGATGAGCTAATGGTTTAAATCAGGAGTGTTAGGGAGAGAAAACTGGAAAACATCAATCAAATTTTATTTGTATAGCCCTAAATCACCGAAGTCTCAAAGGGCTTCACAGATGAAAAGAGGTCATGTGAAGACCTCTTTCGAAAAAAGAAGTCGTACAGAGACATCTTTTCAGTGTAAGGTACACAACAGCATCCCCTGTCAAAGCTCCCAGAAGGTGAAGGGAAAAACTCAAAAACCTCAATTTGGGGAAAATCAGAAACCTCCAGAAGGGACCACAGGTGGGAGGAGCCCCCTTCCAGGCCCACAGCTTGAAGTGGATGCTGCATGTACCAAATACAGACATAGAAATAAACAATATAGATTACAGAAAACATATTGTGCTATATAGTGCAGTGATGTCTTGACAGCAGGCAAAGCCATTGGGCAGGAACCATCCCACATTCCAACCAAGTGGACCGCAGACGGCCCATCTCCGAAACCGCGATGGTCGATCAGCGCAGGACCAAATGGAGGCGGTCAAGTCAACCCTCACCATCTAGCTACCCCCCTCTCCGAGCCGGAAGAGGGGAGCTATATTGCAGAGGTGAAAAAACTGCGTTCTTGTCATGTTATTAATATGTGTTCGAAAGGAGAGAGTTGAGTCAATTATCATGCCTAGGTTTTTTGCAAAACTACTTTGGGCAATAGTGCAGTTATCCAGGTTCAGAGTGGTATTCTTAAAGTGCTGATGACGAGCAGGGGCAATAATTAACATCTCTGTTTTACTAGGGTTAAGAAGCAGAAAATTGGAAGACATCCATTGTTTAATCTCGGCACGTCAGGCCTCCACTTTACTGCACTTGCACGGATCCGTTATTTCTAAGGGCATATAGAGTTGGGTATCATCAGCATAGCAATGAAAACTAATAGCATGTTTGCGTATAATATCGCCGAGAGGAATCATGTAGATGTTGAACAGTAAGGGACCAAGTACTGACCCCTGCGGGACACATGAGAAGGAGAAAGATTCAGAGATCGCATTGCCATAAGAGACACTGAGTCCTTAAAACATGAGGGACACCGGCCCTCGAGGGCTGGAGTTGCCTACCCCTGGCTTATAGGGTCACCCATGACAAACTACTCCGAGGTGAGGTTCCAGACTAAGAACAGCTCAACGACCCCTTAAGAACAAAATCATCAATGGATTCAGTTTTTCCTTGGCTGGACGCGGGTCACCGGGACCCCCCTTGGGAGGCAAGCCTGGAGGTGGGGCTCAGTGACCTGAGCTGGTGTTCGAGGTCAAGAAGTTCTGACTAGATACAATCTGTCTCGCCTCCACGCACGGCTTGGGTTCTGGTACCAGTCCTCATAAGAGGCGGCGCCAAAACCAAAGCTCAAGCCCAACAAAGCACAAATGAATGAACTGTTAAAGAATAAACTAAATCAGTTCCAAAACATCATTATTTCGAGTGCGGCCCACGTACCCTTGTACCAGTTGATCCAAACCAGTACCGGGCTGCGACCCGTCCGTTGGGGACCTTTCCTCGAAACAGCAAATTTTCATAGGGTCAAAAGATTTCCTGTCAAATCTGCTGCATCGAAAAAAAGTGGACCTTGATAACTCATGCGTGTCAAAAGGTTTCCTCAGCAATCTTGAAATAGTCTCCGTCTTTGACTAGAGTAATACAAGCCAGTGTATAATTCATATCTTATTTATTGAAAAAAGGGATAATGTGACTCAAGCGAACAGAAGTACAGATCAAAAATAATTCATTTGAAAAGATCACTTTATTATTATAAAACCCAAAAAGATAGAAAAAAAATGAAAGCTCTAGCACACACACACTCAACCAAGGCACACTCACACGCTACAACTATTTATGCTACACAGCCAACCAGCAGCAGCCTGTTAAAATTATGTATTAAAATACTTGCGTCATGGAACATCCCAATAATAATTTGATATAATACCTCCACCGCAGGAAAACATTTTTGTATAAAGGGTCCTCAATTAGAGGTGAACACATTGTTTAGACACCATGTAGGATGTTACTGATTCTCCTGCTGAATATTGTGATAACCACATCTCATTTGGACACACAAATCCACAAGACACATCCACTTCCGAAAAAGAAAAAAAAAAAAAATGCAATGGAGTAAAAATATTTTTTTACATTTACTGTCTCTTAAAACATCTTAAGTCTTGATATCTCTGTGCATGATTCATACTATCATTAACAATCAAGGATGATCTGTCATGTAATGTTAAGTTTACCGCCATTTACCGAAGTGTACATTTACATCAAAGGCCCCGTTAAACTAACAGCTTACAGATCCATCTCCAACTGTGTCCAACGTTTGACTGAAAGTTTGTATGCAATTTCAGAAATGGGGACATTGAAGATAAATGTGTATCATAGTAAGTCCGGATAAGTACATACTCAAGGAAGGACACGGGGTTATCATTTATATTTGTTATTGTATAGTTTTGGTCCCTAGTGGGGCTACTAGACAGGTCCTTTCCCCTATACAATGATCAGTTTAAATATTTTACCTCACATTCATTTGTAACATTTTTGTCAACATTTTGGTCTTTGGTAAAACGATACGTAATAGGAGCAGTACCTTACCATCCTTTTTTTTTTTTTACTTGTATGTCTGTTACGTTAACGTTTGCTGTTTATGTTAACGTTTAAGTTTATGTCTGTCTTAATTTATGTCCACTGGGTGAGTCATTCTAAGGTAAAACTAAAGCAAACACTTAAAGTGTGATGGGAAAAGGCGCCAAAGTATGTTCGTTTATGCATCTTGCACAGTGTTGGAGCACTCAGAAATGAAAGGAGAGAAAATAGATCAAAGCATGAGTAGGAAAGAAGTGGCAACCTCTCCTTTTTTTGGTAATGGCATCACTGTCGCACTTCAACGTAATTGGCAGGGAAAAGACCGTAAGCGCCCCTGCAAACACCCCGCCACCAGCCTTCATCTATCATTTCAATGTTGGTGATGATGTCATCTGGGTCAAAGGAGATCTCATCTTCGCCAGCTGAAATAGAAATTTTAATTGGGCATGAATGTAGGTACAATTGTGGCAAAGACAAAACACACCATACGCAATTTGTGCGAGTTGAGATTTCAGGACCGTCCGGCTTCCTCATATGCTCAATAAATATATTACCAAAGTAGTTCCGAAGTTCTTCAAAGAAAAACACTTAAATAAACGGCAAACGTTACGGTAAGGAAACTGTGTGCTCTAGTATACAATCAATCTCAACTGCCACCTGTGATGCAGGCCCCAAGGCTCTTAAAGGGCCAGTATCATTCGCCCCTCTCCCTGCCTTAAAGGGGCAGGAACAAATTCCATTGGGCAATGAGCCAAAACCACCAACCAACAAATAACTGTCCATCTCTTGGCCAAACAACAACAGAAATTTAAAATAATGCTGTTGACAGGATCATAAAGAAATTAGTCCAAATGCTGTAAATTGGCTCCTACACAATTAAATGTAGATGCAAATCATTGCTCGTGGACAAAGTTTACTATGATACACTTATCGACCAAAGTCCGCACGACGAATGCACTTAATAAATTAATCAAGGATAAAGGATGTAAGCGGCAGAACTAGCCGCAATCAATCTGTGTTGGTGTTCCAGCATGAACGTTTTGGATTTTCAACAGTTTTTTAGTGGGTTCACTCACCTGCTTGATAGTCATAAAGAGCCACAGCAGTCACCCCGGCATCTTCACCCATCTCGTACTGCTGCCCCTCTGCAAGACAGTGACGGTTCATCAAAAGGTCAACAACTAAGAATGACTTCTTGGGTATTGATAAAGTAACCAGGCTGATGCGCCTTTCAGCCAAAACTAGTATTCTCAAACTACTTTTACTAATTCAATGTTACTATTAATCATTACTGATGATATCCTATTGTATGTGAAGACACGATAGAGCCTACGGGTTGTCCCTGATCAACCTGTACGGGGTTAAGCCCAAGTTAAGCCCTGAGCGAAAGTAGCGGACGATGGCTTTGATTCATCTTAGTCCACAAGAGTTTATGCATTGCAACGTTAAATGTATGTATTCTAAAAATGAGGCTTACCTTCAGCGGGCGTCTGATAATACGACTCTGGCTGTTCAAAGTGACTCTGTGGTGCTGATTCGTACAGCTGCTCTCCGTTCTCATCAGGAGCTTCATAGGTCGCATCACCTGTATTCTAAACAGAAAAATATATTCTGTTATAAGTGTCATAGATTGCCCTATAATTTATCAGAAAAATACCAAAGGATTGGAACATACGCAATACGTTCTTTTACGATATGCAACTAGCTTTGAGCGAAAGCCAAACCATTATCGTTCTTCACAATATTCTATGCAGACCCATTAGTCGAAAGCAGGGAATTCAGAGAGACGGCCAAATCCAGCCCGCAAGGATTTATTCAGGCTGGCAATATGATTTTGTGATGCATTAAAAATAAAAACAAGAATGTGACCGAACCCATTAGTGCGCTGTCCATCATCCATCAACGGAAATGATAACTTTTACAAGAAATCAATCAATAAAAGCGCAAAATCACCAAGGAGCATGGTCTCAATACACCAGCTTCAGCAGACTTCCGTCGCCTCGCACTCCTGCGGGACTAATGAGAAGTCTTAACGCTTTAAATGGAGAGTCGCTCAGGACTACTGTAATAGTAGGTAATAACAGAGCCTGAGATAATCTTTTAAATTCCTTATGTATTTTAAAAAAAAAAACATACATAAAATGAAAGCAAGGATGGCTAATTTAATATTATAGCCTTGATAAAAGTCATCTTTGCTAGACTATTATACAAAATAAAAGCCGTGAACACTATCACGTTCCTAATTACATTAATCTTGAAAGACTGTGATATTTTTACCTAGGAAAAAGTTTAAACACATATCAAAGTGTTCCTGTATATTAATTTTGCAACGCTACATACAAAATTACATTAACTTATATACATGCTGTTTGCACCGTACACGCATTTATAACAAAGCAACAGACGTACCTGTAGTTCTACTTTAATTTTTGAGCAGAGTAGCTCATTATTGCCATGGGATATCTGTATGTTAATGTTTTGCCTAATTTTAACTTCATGGTGATGCACTGCATTGGAGGCGGCTTTAAACACTGGAGCGAGCACGTCAAAGACAGGGAATGGATTGACTTCTGCTCTACGATGTATCCACCCGGAGATATTAGTTAACACAATATACTGCAAAAGGCCACGTATTTGAACAAAGTAAATCCACTTTCGTTCGGCGTCCATACACTACATGAACACGCGTGTGCATGGGCGCAATTCTTCCAGATGACACTGAGGAGATCTCAGCGACTCTGCTGTTCTAGGACACACTTTTATGCTCAAACTTCATTGGCGTTTTTTTTTTTTTTTTTTAATGGTGGGCCTGACTGAATGCCAGTCTGTAACAAATAAACATAACATGCGTAATGCCGTGGTTCGGGCTTTCTATGTATTTTTTCAATCAAAGATTTTATCAAACAATATATTCAGATAAATCACGTGACCATCGCAATACATATTGACGTTGAATTTTCACCCAGCCCTGCATGAATGTATAAGAAAGGCAAAAGGTATGAAGTCCTCTAAGTGTGGTTAACCCACCTCATATGCTGAAGAAAAGGCAGACGTAGGTGGAGTCGGGCTGGATGTGGGACTGGGGCTTGCCGCAAGAGGAACTGGAGACGGCGCTTTGGCTCGCTCTTCCATTCTACGACGTGCCTCCTCTTGCTCCTGTTTCTCCTTGGCCTGTCGACGTGCTCGCTCGTCTTCAGCTCTCTTTCTGTCCTCTTCCTCCTTCTGCCTGGCAATATTCTCAAACTGGGCCTTAATACTTCCTGTGTTGCTGCCAGCTTGATGAAATAAATGGAGTCATAAATAAGATTGGGATTTTTTTTTTCTTTTGGACAGAACATTACCCACACACTTTTTATGCATTTAGTCATCTAGCCTTGACGTAAAAAAGGTATTTAACCCAAAACTCCAGCATAGAATCTTTTCTTTCACCAGGAAAAAAAAAAATCCACACATGTAGCTCATCTTACCAGCCTCCAAAGGTTTAGTTTTCTGGTAAGATGGTTTGGGCTTCTCAACATCCTCGAATGTGACTGCACTCTGTCAAGCAGAGCCAAAAAAACATATGTAACAATAATCAAGGACATGAAGACAATAATGTAAACATGAATGCACCTTATCCATCCGGTCATTCTGGACACCAAATTTTCCTCCGAACCCTTTGGAGTAATCTGGGAGAAAAGAAGGTGATAAATTGGAGTGTTTATTTGACTTCAGTTATTTTAAAAACAGTCAATCTTGTTTTTCTATTTACCCACGCATTTATTTATATATTGCTTATCCAAAAGATTGCTTTTGTTTTTCATTTCCATGGTTTTTATGACTATCTTCTAATCAACAGGAAAAATCGAAAAGGTCTTTGCATGAGACCTCATATGAGTTCAGATGAAGCAAACTGTTTGAATTGGTTTACAACAGTAAAATTGCAGGAATCAAAGTCATAGGCGGATGGACTCATGCTAATTTATGGATGGATGGATGAATGGATGGATGGACATTTTCATTGATGAGTGGTGGGGGCACAAAATCCCATATTAATCAAACTTTGGGGACACAGAACAAGAAAACTTTTGCTTTTAATGGTTATCGAGTAATAATACGGACTAAGCTAGCTTACCGCTGACGTTACAAAAATAACCCATGATAGGCTAAATTCATGTAGTCTGCATTATTTTTTTACAATTATAATTTTTTTTTATCTTATCTTTTATTAACTCCTCGCGCACATGCGCCCCTTGTACTCACCTTTATCACTCACTCTCACTCAGACACCATCGGCGCAATACTAATAAAATTAAAATGACAACATTGCCCTCTCAGAGAGGCAAAGAGGCTTGTGTGGGTGGCGGAAGAGAGGCGCTCACTTAACTAGTAGCTACGTTAAATTTAGTCACACAGGGAAAATTGAAAAAAAAAATGAAAACGGGAGAGATATTGTATATTATATTATTTATTTTCTTCAACTATTTAGAACATAATGCTGAATTAAATTAATTGAACATGAAATACCTGAGTGGAAGAGTAAAAAAATAAAGCAAGAAAACAAATGTGTTTAATGCTACACACATGGAATAAGAATACAGTATAACATGGCAGGCCATAAGGCTTTCATTTTTATTTAAAATGTATTGCCAAAAACGGTTAAGGTTGGGTTCAGGAGAGGAGTTGATCAATGACCATTGATCACCACTTACTAAAATTGTAGTGTTTCCCAACAGAAGTAGATTTCCAAATCGCTCGACTGTATGTCTTCTTTTTGTATTAGCGTATTTTGTGCACTATAAGGCGCACCTTCATGAATGGCCTATTACAAAAAAATATATATATATATATATATATATATATATATATATATATATATATATATATATATATATATATATATATATATATATATAGTAGACGCACTGGATTATAAAGCGCATGGAATCACAGCTAAAGTGGTGGCTGCGGCTGCATTTGCATTCAGTTATGTATCCACTAGATGAAGCTGCGCTTAAGGGAATGTCAACTCGATGATCAGATAAGCCACTCAAACTTTATTATTAATAGAATATAAGCACTCACAGCTCTGTTCACACTAAAAATGAATAAACAAGGTTTATTTTTTTCCCAGAAGTCATGTCACTGAGGTGGTGCTTTCACGACACAAATTTAAGGCTTTTAGGTGCGCATGAAATCAAAACTATAGTATCCAGTAGATAGAGCTGCGCTCGAGGGAATGTCACCTCATGATCAGAGAAGTCGGTAGTTTATGCAGCCAGCACATGATATGATCGATATATAAGGCGCACTGGATTATAAAGCGCACCATCAGCTTTTAAAAAAAATGTAAACCTTTTAGGTACGCCTTATAGTGCCGAAAACACGGTGGTTATGGGAAATCGTAGCTTCAACTCTGCTTCATGGAGCAATTGTATTTTTGGGTAGTCCAGAGTAGGCTGTTGTTAAAAAAGAAAAGAAAGGCTAAAAGAAAGGAATTTAAAAAATGACGTCAAAAATGTTTTCAGTCATATGTTGAACAGAGTGCCATCTCGAGCAGTGGTTCTCAAATGGGAGTATGTGAGGTCAATGAAGGGGAGTAGGTGAAATTGATCAGTTTCGTCAGGTATCAGGAAGTCTAATTTAATGCTTTTTAATGGTGTGACAGAAACATTTTTTTCCTTCAAATTAAGAGCAAATCAATTAGAATATGAAGGACCTTATTGCTAAACTGTATTATAGCAACTTTTTTCGCAAAACCATATGCCTTTATGCTGTTAAATTTCTACGGATGCATGATGGCTAAGTTTTCTGTATATGCAGTCATATTTGGATTGAAGGGACACTGTGTAAAATTTAGACACATTTTCAATAAAAAATAATCAATTATTACAAATTTCAAAAACTTGCAAATAAATGTGTTCTTAACAACCAACAGTATGTTTCAAATATAATCGTAGGTCTGGTTATCATTAAATTATAGAACATGGGGGGTGGCACATTTCTGGAGGCTGCCATGTTTGTTAAAGCTATGGACAATGGTAAATGCAGCACCTCCTGCTGTCCATAAAGAAAAACTGTCAAATCTCACACAGTGTCCCTTTAAGGTCAGGTCAGGTCAAAATTAAGGTTTCTGACACAGTTCCTTGGCAGAAAGGTCAAGAATACGAAAGATATTACACAATCTATCTTCTGGAATTTCTGAATAAAATGTGCCTAGCAATAACCATTACAAACGTAGTTCCAGAATTTAATAAATCAGACATGGATGGCACAGCAGTCTCTTTCAAGTCCATTTTCTTTTCAACTAACTACGTTTTGTGCTGGTTAGGAGGTACTTCACTTGAAAAAAATATTCCGCAGGTGGTAAATCGTTGAAAAACAGGTTGAACGACTGATCCAGAGGAGTAAAAATGATAAAACTGGTTCATTAATACATTAATAAATTGATACATATGCTACAGCCATGAAACTACATAACCCATGGGTGCCATCGGCAAAAAGTATATCTTCTTAACCAGAAAAATACACTACCTTTTTGGGACTCATGGAGCTGTGGTTTCTCCTGGTGGTCCCATCCCAGAGCAGATTTATCCTGCCGGTCTGTCTGCACTCCGAATTTACCTCCAAAACCTTTCACATAGTCTGTAGATATATGACACAATGAGTTGTTGTTGTTATTGTTCACTCACCGAATAAGAACTAATTAACTGGATTTTATTTACAGTACTAACTTTAAATCACTTAAAGTGAAAATTCATTTACATGACTGGATATGTGTGGTACCGAATACAGTATATCACAAACGAAAGCAGAACACATATGGAAATGGGAAATTCTCTGCATCTTTTGGTTTTAAAGAGGATATATCTGTAGTCTGAAGTTACCCAAGCAAGTAAAACATTGTCAAGTATGTATGTCAGACAAGCACCTCGAGAAGAGTTTATCTGCGCTTTCAAGTCCAAACTAGTCTGGACATACCACAGTGTCTCTCAATCTGAGAATCTGGGTATACAAAACAACACTTTAAAAACTGTATTTCTAGTAGAATAGACAAAAGAGATTTAATAGATACGGTAAAGGAAGTCATAATTTTTCAGCAAGATGGAAAAAAATAAAGCATACAAATGTAAGATTGAACAACTATTAATAAAACGTAATCTTGTTTGTCACGTTGCCACCAATCTAAGTCTCACAAATTTTCAGAGCTAATACTAAACAAAGGTGGAAATTCATGAGACTCAGTTTATATATATATATATATATATATATATATATATATATATATATATATATATATATATATATATATATATATATATATATATATGGTGCTATATTGTTCCACCATGTTTAACTGTGGTAGTTAAAGTTATTGAAGAAAAAAAAAAAAAGAAAAATAGCATAGCGTACATCGAAGCCAGACCCGCGGACACTTCTTTTTTTAACCCACAATGACTGAAGAAACGGAAATTGGACCGATGCTACTTTCAACATTGGCGTACAAGTAAATACAAAAGGATTTATTATTGGAAATCGACACGAAGACAAACTCTACACGCAAGTCATGAAAGTCTTTCTGAGGAAAAAAAAAAAAAAAAAGAATGGATTTGTACTGAAATAACTTCGGGACAGCCGTCATTTTATGTCCTTCATATACGATTGACGTGATTGGTTGGGTTTGGTTTTTGTGAGTTTGCGGGGTTTTGTTCATTTTTGCGTCTACCTTTATTGTCTGCGCTCCTTTTTGGTTTGTTCCACTTGTCTGGTAATTGGCAAGTTTTGCTCACGGTTAAGTCCCGCCTCATTTCCTTCTTAAAACTTCCTGGGTTTATTGTTGTATAAATGCTCTGAAAATAGCCTGTGTAGCCCAGTAATGCATAGTTGTGCGCTTGAGGGGTCCAATCACTGAAGGCCTAAGTGTGAAATGCAAGGACCGCTACTGATTGAGATATATATATATATATATATATATATATATATATATATATATATATATACACACACACACACACATATATATATATGAAGCTAAAGTGCGATGTATATGTTTATCCAATTTGTTGATAAGGCAGTTCATTGACTGATACCAGTGACAAATGCAGTAATCCAAATTGCCACACGCATCGCAATGACTAGTGACCCCTTGTGGAAACTTTGAAAAACTGAGAATTAAAAGTAAATTCCCAGTACGCAAACAAGAAGAGGTTGCACACAAGTGGAAGGATACCAACCTTTCTGAGACTCGTGCCTCTCAGTTTTGCCTTGGTAATCAAAGCCCACAGCACTCTTGTCCACTTTGTCGGTCTCTATGCCAAACTTCCCACCAAAACCCTTGGTATAATCTGCCAACGGCCATCGTAAATGGTGGAATAAAAGGAATTTCAATGAAGAGAACAGAGAGAGAAAAAGAAACAGGCCTGTTAAACACTGACAGTTCAGCCGGTCTCCGTAAACATAGTACAGTATATAGAGCAAGGGTCGCCCAAGGGTGCCAGGTAGCCCCCCAAAGATCACAAGTAGCCCGTAGGCCTGTTCTGCAAATGCCTTACAAGAGATAGAACATTGGTGATTTTCTATTAATTTTACAAAAAATTATACATGAATTAAATTTACATTGCATATTAATCTTGATTTACATATTTACACAGCTGTTCCTTAATTATTGTGAAGAATCATTAACATGATTGGTGTCTTCACATAAACGGGTAGCCCTTCGTATTAGTCAGTACCTCTTAAGTTTCAAAAAGGTTGGAGACCCCTGATATAAACTTGAATGCAAAAACAGAAAAGGACCATAAAATATTTTTTTTTTCTTTGAGTGGCCAAATTTATTTTCATTTGATTAAAAAAAAGCAGTCTAATGACTATAAACCATAAAAACAATAAAAATGCTACCTTTTTTCAGACTTTTTTATTCAATCATTCCAGGTTAAAAAAAAATGTTTTAATTATCATCCTTTATTTTAAAATGTGCTGAAAATGCACAAAGAGGAATTGTTTATGATTCAGGAAATGGTTTGTTTCAAAACATGTCAGAAAATTGGTAAAATTAATGACCATCTCCTCAAGGAAAAGCAAACTAAAAAGAAACAGTTTCATTTGAAGTCCTGCATAGTTTACGGTTATGCTGATACACAGCCATTTCGAAAGAGCTCTGGCTCGATTTACTATAGGTGAATGGTCAAAATTGTACTGTTTATATTGATCAATAATTTATTTCAATGCACCCCAAGTAGGGTGTCTTGATTAAGAGGGCCTTTTGGTGTGTATACTGTTCCACATCTTACTTGTCATTTATTTAAGTGAAGAAATAATGTGAAAACAAACCTTTCTGAGATTCATGTTTCTCGGTTTTTCCTTGATAATCAAAGCCCACTGCGCTGCGGTCCACACGATCTGCCTGAACACCGTATTTCCCTCCAAACCCAGCATTATAGTCTACATAGCAGGCAAAATGGAGTTGGTCAGTGGTCAAGGTGGGGCACAAAAACACTAGTGGAACAATTTAATATGAAATCCTACATTGAAAATTCTTGGAAATGATGAGTAAAAAGTGTGTAAAATATTTATATCTGATTATAACACATGACGCTAAGCTACGCAAATGTCAGTGACAGTAGCATACAGCGAAAAGAGACGACAATGGAATCGCTGGTTGCCTGCCATATGGTCAACAAGCCTTGGAGGCAAAAAGTAGGCCGCTGGTGCAGCTCACACTACTGACACAATCCCATCAAGTGCGAATAGGTGTTAATAGAGAGAAACAGTTTAGGAACCAAAAGAGACAGGCAGAAGCATGCCCAAGATAATGCTGCAATCTTCAAACTGTGATCTGGGGTTGGTTGAAGCTCGGCTAACACGTTGCTACATCACCTTTCTGAGAAGCGTGTTTCTCTGTTTTCCCAGCATACTCAAAGCCAACTGCAGACTATAACATGAGCAGAAAAATGAAGACAAAATTTAGATAAGGTCAAAGAAATGCAAGTGATAGGGAGAACAAACACACTCATATTCCTTTAACCTGGGATTTATGCAACTTTATCCTGCCTCACATTCGATAATAAATGGGATATGCAGTGGAGTACATGGACTGAGGGGGCCGAGCTACTCTGCCAGTATCCCACCTTGATAGCGGTTGGGTCAAAGCCAGTGCTATACATGTAAATAGAAAAGGGCTTTGGTGGTATATGTGATGTTTTCATGGTGTGTGCCATGTAGAAGACATAAAATCTGAAAGAGTGTTATTCTTTAGTGGGCAGCACAGTGGAAGACAGGTTCGCACATCTGCCTCACTTTGTGAGTTTGATTCCGGCTCTGGCCTTCCAGTGTGGTGTTACCATGTTGCCCCAGTCCCCATGTTGGTCCTAAGACATGAACGCTTGTCCTCAAAATTATTCATATCCTAATTTTTTTTTTTTTCATTTTTGTGACAAAACCTTTGCTTTTATGCAAGTTTCTTCATGAGTCAGATGTGACGAACAAGTAACAGAATAAATTCAACAGACAACTGAAAAAACGCAAAAACTAACAGGTATTTTATTGATGGAAAACCAAAAAAACGCTATGTTCAAAATTATTCATACCCTTGTACAATGTCTTAATTAATAATCAGATACCTGTACCATGGTTTTTGTTTTTTAAAACTACCCCCAGACCATTCCTGTATGTGTCAACCAGCATTCTGCATTCCTCCTGTAGAATATTGGCCCATTGTTCACAGGCAAAGGCCTCAAGATGGGTCAAGCTGGTGACTTTCCGAGCCACCTTTCTCATCTTCAAGTTTACCATAAGTTTTTGATCGGATTCAGTTCAGGACTCTGACTTGACCATTTTAATACATTCACATCATTGTCCTTGTCCATTTCTTCCCTACCTTGGTAAGTAAGGAATGGTGTTTTTTGGCTCATAAGCATCTCCTTTTTTTCCTCCATACGCAAGTAAGCATTCATAGGCCCAAATACGTCTAACTTTGTCTCATTAGACCACAGGATGGTTGACCAAAACCAAGAATCATGCTGGAGGTGACCTCTGGCAAAAGCCAGGCAAGCATCCGCATGTTTTTTCTTGAGGAGGTTTGTCTTCCCAGGCCACTCAGTGCTAGACCTTGAGACAGTCGTCCCTGCCTGCTCAAGTGTTTCTATTAGAGCCTTAGTTGAGGTCTGAGGGTTGATGTCAACCTCTCAGCATACTTTCCTGGCAGTGACACCTTATAATTCTGGCCATGCCCACTGAAGTTTTTAACAGTGTACAACCTCCTGTGGCTGTTTATGATGCTCTAGACGATTGCCACAGGGATACCAAAATGCTTGGAAATGGTCTAGTAACCCTTTCCCTTCATGTGGGCACACACAAGATTCCAATACAGGTCCTGCCGCAGGTCTTTCTTCTTGACCATGATGTCCAGAAGCCCAGTATGACAAGGAGACTTTTTTCTTTTAATTTATGCTCTTTTATATATATATATATATATATATATATATATATATATATTTTTTTTTTTTTTTTTTTTTTTTGCATGCATTTGGTGACATCTTGAAATAGCATTTAGCAGCAAAATGTACACATTTGGGACATCTTAGTTTAGGTATTGAAAGGGGTATGAATCATTTTGAACATGACATATTCAGGACCTAACAAAAATATCAAATTGAAATTAAGAATCTCAAATTATGTATTGTTTACATTCATTTGTTCGTTGGTCACATATGACTCAAACTGGGAAAAACCACATCACAGACGTATGAACTGTTATGCTACGTGCACACCGAACGTCGAATCATTCTCAGAATCGCTACGCTCATTCGCGGGGCTTTCTGTCGCACTTTTTGTCCGCTTTTTTGTCACGTGAGGAGAGGGGAGGGTAGTGGAGCGAGCTTGCTGTGCACTTTACGGTAGATCAGGAAAGAAGAGCATTGCTGAGAACTTTCACTTTTCCGGGAAGTGACAGAGCCAATATTTTCACCGACAGCACCTTTATTCTTTGCGGCAATACTCGCCTGCCAAAAAATAACAGTTTCAATGTCGCAATCAAGTGGCCGAGACCGTGCTAAATATTGTGCTGACAATGCTGCGATATCGTTAGCTTAGCACAGTAACTACGGTTCAACAGCTGTTAAGTAAAGCAAATGCTGCGCATATCAGTTGTCCCAAGTTCTCGCTTCCGCCTTTCTACAAGCCAGGTCAGGGCTCTTGCTTGGCTCTGTTTTGTAATGAAAGCTCAGCTGGCCGTGTTGGATCGCTCCCGGTGACCGCAAAGCGGCCTTTGAATGTTCCCGAAGTTGATTGGCTGTCGCGACACCAAACGTGGAAAAAGTATAAAAAATTTAACTTCACGCGAAAGGCGAAATTTCACTTCTCGTGACCGCGCGCGGCCATTTGCGTTGCTCCATTCGCGTCCATCGCGTCGCCTGACGTGCATTCGCGCCCAGTACAAAACTCTCTGCTTTTTTGCCTCGTTCGCGTTTGGTGTGCGCGTACCATTAAACTAAATCATCGACAAAACATTATTTCAGGTGCAGCCCATGCGGCCCGGTACCAGTTGATGCACGGACCGGTACCGGTCCGCGGACTGGGGGTTGGGGACCGCTGCGTTATAGTGCGGAAAATAAAGTAATACTGTTTGTAGAATAAAGGATAAGCTGATCAATCTATCCACATTCATCCATCTAAGGCGGCTGCCATTTTGGCTTTTTAAATCACCCTCCGCTGTCTACTGAAGGCGACTTCAAATTGGCCTTGGGCCTGCATTCTAAATACCACAAACCCAAAGCCCAAAAAACAGGTGAGCTGTGACGTTCCCAATTTGAGCCCAAGGGACATTTGACGCCAATTTCAGACGAAAGCCGAAGGCCTAACGAGACGAAAATGGTAAAGATGAAAACAGATTGATTAAGAAGCTCAATTTTTATTCCACTCATGCAAAATTAATGAGAGCACATAAAACATGTCGTTGCTTTTAAGTTAAAGGTCCTGGCTGATATTTTGATGCATTATTTCTAGCTCAACATCTTTCCATGAAAATCATTTCAACATGGGCATGTGTCATTTCAATATGAGACTACAAGTTCTACTGCTACAACAAATAGTCATCAATAAAATACAATAAATAAGTGGACAGAAACAGGAATACCTGGTCAACGCGGTCAGATTGCACGCCATACTTCCCTCCAAAGCCCTTGGAGTTATCGGTCTGAGAACAGTGCTTTGATAACTTGCTCTGGTATTCATGTCCCACAGCAGACTGTTCAAAACACGCCAAGATATTGTCAGATCATAAAGAGTTGGGAGTAATTCATCATAATATTTCTGTTTTTTGCAGTCATGAAAATGTGTTGATAAAAAGCAGACGGGAAGCAAAAACGGGGGCAATATCTCTGGAAACACACAATAGTTTTTAGTGGCGACATCTGCCTCATCAACAATCCATGCTCACAAACAATGAATTATCTCTCACTCATTAAATGCATGCTGCAGTGGCTGTCCGGACCAAAAAAGAAAAAAAGACTGAATGGACAGAGCTGCTTACCAGAGACTATCACAGTGAGAAACAATATAAGTGAGTTCCTGATGTGTTTGCAGTGAAATATACTGTAAGTATGCGTTATAAAATCAGGAAAACATAACTACAGCATTACATGCTCAAGCTGATTTGATAAGAAATGAATGAATACAAACAAAAACAGATTTTGCGTTCCCACACCTTGTCCATGCGGTCCTGCTGCACCCCAAATTTTCCTCCATATCCATGCGAGGCCTTGGGCATATTTTCCATCTCCTGCTGTTTCAAGCATGTATGCTCTGTTGACACGGTTTCACGCAGCTGGTGGATACTATTCCAAGGAAACAGCTAATTTAATTACACATTTCTGGTCGGTTCTGTAAACAAAGAAAACATACTATATGCATTCTCACTTTATGTGCTCTTGATGCCCTGAACCAGCCACTGTCTTGGCACCCCAGCGTTGCTCCTTCTCAGATACATCATTCTGGAAATACATAGGGAAAATGGTGACTAGGACAATGACTGTGTGGCATGAAAGCACACATGGCTGTAGGTGGTGTGCAAAGGTACCTCAAAATCGGGGTCAGTCTCCCAATCGTCATTTCCACCATCTACAGTCATCTTAATTGACTGTCCTGCTGCTGCCTTCCACATCTTTAGCGAGCCCTTGTCAAATCACACTTGAAGTACAAAAACACCTACAATGGATTCAACTATGCAAAAAAAGAGAGCATAGTATGTGTCAGTACATTAACCCTGTTAAATTTGATTACGAAGATTTGAAATAATCATATTGAATTCAAGTTTAGTAGATAACCATACTGCATATTGGAATACAATTGGAAGCTTATTGTTTGACACAAGATTAAAATCAAATGTTTAAAAGCCAAATGCTAATGCTTAGTTTCAGTACTACATGATCATAGGTGCTAAAATTATTCTCAGTGTCGTAACTTAAAGTGATGTAGTACTTCCCTGCTCGTGTTCAACAGCACTGCAAGGCCAATCAATGCTCATTTGGATCACCGCACCTTGCTTTATTTTTTTCTGTGCATTATTAATCAGTATTTAGACTAGCGTAGCGCTATTGATTAGAAAAAAAGACTGTGAAACAAGAATTTAGCGGGGGGAAAAAAAATCACCCATTACCATCCATCTGAAGGGTTAGTCTTATTTCACTATATGTTGCTGACTGAAAATGACATGGGCAGCACAGTGGCAAACTGGTTGGATTGTCCACCTTTCGTAGTGAAGTTTGCATGTTCTCCATGTGGCTACATGTATTTTCTCTGGGTATTCTGGATTCTTCCCGCATTCCAAAAAAACTGCATGATCAGTATATTGGACACTGTAAATCAGAGGTCACCAGCTACGGTTCTTGAGGGCACCTATCCAGATTGTTTTGAATGTATCAGGAAGCTCTGCAGAAGCCTGAATCTTTTGAATCAGGTACATCGAAGGAGTGTTGCACCAAAAACATGCTTGATAGGCATCCTCGAGAACTGGAGGCGGTGACCCCTGCTTTTGATTGTCCACAAGTGTTTTTGTGAGTGTATGACTGTCTTAGTGTGCCCTGCAAATGGCTAGCAACCAGCTAAGGCTTTAACGCACTTGCTGCCTGTCAGCTGGGATGCCGTCCACGTTTGTGAGGACAAAGCTGTGGAAGCTAAGCTCGATGGACAAAGAGGTTAAGATGCAGGGTGAATGGATGGAACATCAGTTGCTCAGGTAACAACTAATCATGGTCATATATATATATATATATATATATATATATATATATATATATATATATAGATATATAGATAGATAGATAGATAGATAGATAGATAGATAGATAGATAGATAGATAGATAGATAGATAGATAGATAGATAATTATTAGAATTAGAATACTAATGTGTTCATCATACGTATTCCCCTTTTAAAAAGAAAAATTAAGTGTTGAAAAGTAGAAAGTCCCTGGATCTGCAAACTGAAAAAAAACAAAATTCACACAAACCAGGAAGCAATTGTGTTGTACACATAACATGCCTATCTCCCACAACACAACCACACCCTTTAGCCAATCGCATTCAAACCCCGAATATCTGTCATTTTACCTGACTATGCCCACAGAGGAGCAATTGAGAACGACTTAGGAAAGGTTAATAAAATATGATCGAGGAGGGTAGACAATGGAATCGATTAATCAAAAAAGAAAAAGCCTATTTCGGTTGAAGTTGATGACGACTCAAATTAGCTGGTTCACTGTGCAGTATGTAACATCAGTCAGGTAATTTAGATCCTGCTAAATTAATCACAGCTACAGTAACAAAGCGTTTGTTTTCGATTAAAACTACACAAACGTTAAGCAGTATTTTTTCCCACTTGACGTTCAAATTTTGCGTGCCGTCTTAATAGATGGAAAAAGCGAACTAACACCTCATTAAGTTTTATCGAAACATGTTGACTCACATTTGAGTTTCTACGCCCGGTGCTATGTAATTTAATGTGCTTGGCTTGCGGAATTATGTGCGCCTCTGTCTGCGGAATTTCCTGCTCCAGTTTTCCAAAGCTAGCTGCAAATGCTAACACGCCAACTGCAATTACCGAGTGGGCGAAAACTCGGCGAGCCCAAGACATTTTTTAAATGATATTGATATGTCCACGCTCACCGTTCACGATAGATGGAGCTGCGTCCAGAATCCAAATAGTCACACCTTGAGTGAATAAAACGTGAGTGTGTTCTTAGCTCAATCTACATGGATAGGAACACTGTTGGGATCTTCCTGTTCTCCCTGAATCCCGGTGTCAGACGGGATTGCGTCACGAAATGGGCGTGCTGCTCTTGTGTGTAACTCAATGGATGTGTCTGTCGACCGCGAGTTGCATTTCTGTACATAAATTCAAATGTAAGCGTATGCTTGAATTTGTTCTTTGAAAAATTATAATATTGACAAAACATTTCAATCGTATGAACAGTAGTATGAGCAGTATAACCGTCCGAATCTTGCCAACTTTACTTAACTTGGATTTCAGGTACCCACGGTAAAAACGACTTTTAATTAAAAATATTCATGCTTCATTCCTAATCTGGGATTTTAGGAGGATTCACTGGGATTTGTTTGAAAAATAATGTTAGATTCTTGTTTTGTGTAATAGAATTTAGATCGTTCTCATGGAAATTTACTCAAAACATTCTAATTCATCAAATCAAATAAAAAAAAAATAGTTTTTCAATCCAAGATAACAAAGCGTTGTATTTAATGAAAACTATAATAAAATCAATGTTTTGCTTGTATCGGCTAAACTGTTTTTTTAGAATTTAAGGCACAACAATGTCAATGTCAACAATTTCGCAACAATGTCCTTCTTAACTTACTACAAATACAGGTAGATGGTTGATTATGGAGCATTTTAGAATACATTCATATAAGTTAGTACATTTAATAAACAGTAATATTTCTTTACTCTTAAACATATTTTACATTTTGCTCATCAATGATTCTAAAGGCTACGCTTTTAATTTTGTGCAGCACATCGAGTTACCTTGAGTATGAAATGCGCTCATTAAAAACCCCTGATTTGGCTTATCGAGTTCGGGGGGCAGACCAACTAAAACAACCCCCAAATATTGTTATATATTTCCATTAATCGTAAACTTGTAAGATATTATAGCAAGCGTAATAGGCATTCGCCGGGCACCTGTACCTTTAAGGAAGGAGACAATTTCTAGATGTTTTAGAGTTCAATGGGAGTGGCTGATAAATATGAAAGGGTTGAAAGGGTCTCTGCTATTTAGTTCTCAGGGCTATACCAAGTAAAAATGGGCATAGTATTGCCGAAACCGATACTTGTCTATAATTCAGGTAAATCATTACATGTATAAATCTCAATTAATGCCGAAGTATTATGAACCATTTGACTAAACTTGACGCTTTATTTTGACTAAAGTTAACACATGTATGATCAAGTTGGAAAAAACCCGTCTTTCTTTTACACTGTCTTCTTTTATTTAATAAACAAAGTGCTCAACGGAAAACATTTTTTCATGTTTCTGTTGGGGGTTTGGGTTTTTGTTGATTTTTTCTGTTTCGGGGGATTTTTGTATTTTCAAGTTGTGTGTTTCTTTTTAGTGCTTGTGTCTTGTTTAATTTCCCTCGCGTTTGTCTTCGTTGTCCTCCACCTGTCTGTGTCCCTGCCCTCCTCGTGTCATCCAATCAGCTGCCTTTGTCCTTTTTCCAGTCCCCAAGCTTCCTCGACTGCCAGTCGCTGTCCGCCTGCCTTTACTCCGTGAGCCTAGCTTCTGTTTTGAGTTTTGGTTTGTTAATTTACCATCTGTTCTTGTTGGATTTTTCTCTCTGCTAAATTAAATCTATTTCTTTTTTAGCACCATCCTCCCAGCTTCCCCTGCATTTTGGGTCTACCTTTTCCTCACCCCACACCACCATGCCTCGAAATTCTTTCAGGCATAATTAAGATACTAGTTCATCTATGAGAATTAAGTGGAAAAACATGCATTTTGTGGTGGGCAATGCCCAGATGGCAAGTTGGAATAAACATTTGATGCAGTGAACCTTGTGGTTTCGACTTTGATATGGACATTTTTTATACCCAATCATGTTACCCACCTGTTCCCAATTTGCCTGATCACATGTGGGATGTTCCAAATAGGTGTTTGATGAGCTTTTCTCAGCTTGGACATGTTTGCAGCCATAAAATTCGAAGTTAATTAATATTTGGCAAAAAAATGTAAGTTTATCAGTTTGAACATTAAATCTGTTGTGTTTGTAGTGTCTTCAATTGAATATGGGTTGAGAAGGATTTTCAAATCCTTGTACTTTGTTTTTATTTGCATTTTACGCAATTTCTCAACTTCATCCGAATCCGGTTTGTACAATGAGATTGGGAGCGCTGCTCTTGAGTGGTGAATATTAAATAAACGAAAAATAAACAGAATAGATAACACAGTTTTACGTGAGTGTAATCGTTATTGATATTTTCACTCTGTTCTTGTTCTGTTGTTGTTCATAGCGTTAATAATAGCTGTGGGGGAAAATGCCTTCCCTGAGTTTGTTTCTGACTTTGACAAGTGCTTCAGCGCCGACCAGCGGGCAACAGGTTTGAAAGTATGATGACCAGAGAATCTGAATGAGTTACGTCGATGGATGGATGTGAGCAAATTAAACGTTTTTTTTGCTTTGGCGAATTCTTAAAACACTAACTTTCAACAAAGTGGTCATGGAAACGTTGGTATAATTATCTGTGGTATCAGTAATTAAAAACGAGACACTAAAGGTATACGTGTAGTATGAATTGAAATTGATATCGAAAAATGGAATACAAACCTGAGCTATGACAATATAACATGCAGAATGAATGAGAGTAATTTCGGACGCATTCATACATACCTAGATACACGTGATCATCAATGTGTAAAAACAAAAAACAATTTGAAAAAAAAAAACTTTTTCTGTTCATTTAAAAGATGAAAGTGGGTCAAATCGCTCCACTTAAACATATATCGAGCTTAGAGTGAGATAAACCCAACCTTAAGGGAACGACACCATTACAGTACATACGAGTGAAACCACCTTCGCCAATGATGCTGCCTTGATTTCCCTCAAGATGGCGCAATTGACGTAATGTCTTTCAACCAAGAATGTAGGTCACATACAAATGTATATACAAATGTGGTTTCTTGATGATAGTTCGATATTTTGTAACGAAAACAATACCAAAGGATTTTGTATCGTTGACATAGAATTAACTGTTTGAGATAGATGCATTAAAAATTCATCCTCATTACCGCTACTGTAGCGTAAAACTCTAAATACAAGAACAACGGAATACATTTAAGGCATAATATTTGAATGTTATCTGAATACATGGTTTTATCACACCAATCGGGGTTACTTTAGCTTTACGGTCCCAATAATAATTCTGAATTATTAATTATACTGACCCGGCTGTTATTGGTACTTATCCAGATAACTTTAAATGTGTGGGATGCTCGTACGGCGGACTCTGTGACAATATTTAAAATATTCGTGTTCCATTTGAGCTTTTGATCTAATGGGTTGGTTGCTGACTGTCATGAAACAGAGCGTGACAGCTTTTCCCCTCCCCTCTTGTTGCCAAGCTGTAAAGGGCTCCCCTGCCGTGGACGACCGAGCACGGCCAGGCTAATGAAAAAGCTAGCGACCGAAAGCCCAAGCTGGCAGACAGCGGCGTCAGGGAAGGACTGGACTGACCGGCGCTAACGTGGAAATACCGATCAAAGAAATGATATAACACCGGGAACCCGAACAATGGGCTTTCGACGCGACTTGTGGATTTCCCAACTTAACGAATACTAACGATCAACATTGTCGGGAAGTTTCAGAGTCGATCCCGATGTGGTGACGCTACTGCTCGGAGTCGACGGGAAGCTAATGTTAGCAGACGCGCTAACGTTACTTAGCGATTAATCGTTTTTGTTTAGTTTATCGTCTTACTTCTGTATTATAAAATCATATCGACGCTTTGGACGATGCCCGGCACCTAGAGTCGAGAGATGCTGGCACTTGATCAACTTTTAAGTAACTTGGCGTCGTTATTTTGGCGAAGTAAGGCTTTCAAACTAACGAGCGTTAGCCACCTAGCTGTCTAGCAGCTAACTTTGGCTATCTGTTGCCTCCAAACGGATTTAAAGCCAAAGAATGTTGCTTTAATTTATGCCAAGGCTAGAAAACGCACAGCTGTTTCCACGTCACTTTGCTTACTGTATCATTTTCTGTCTACTTGTTTTAAACGGATATCATCCACCAGGAAAGACCTTTACTTTTCAAGTCGTCGTTCGTTTGAAACATAAAGAAAACACTTGTAGAAATGCAATCACTGAATCAATCACCAGTTCACTTGCCTAATCCTAGCTCTCTCTAACTGAGTGAGCTGGCCGAAGTTGGAATTCTGCCCCCCCTGCTCAATGGGCTTGCTGTGAGGCCTTGTCTACAGTGGAAAATACATATCCAAAGCCTTAATACACAGTATTCCAGCCTCTGAATGGAGTCAATATTTTAAAGTCTGCATATTAGATTGTCTTCCTCACGATCTGATCGGAGTACCTGTTCCTCGCTTGCCTGTCAGTAGGAATTTTTGCTGATTATCAAGGTATTTGGAACTTCATTATTTACAACTTACAACAGTTGGATTCTATCATTAATAATTCAAGTGTGTGTGCCAAGTAGTTTGTGTTACATGGGAAGGGGTCCAACTTCATTACATACTTTGTAGTTTTAATTGTTTTGGAGCTCTTATCTTGATTTCCCATTACCTGAGTGGATTGTATAGTTAAGTATAAAGGTGTTTCTAAATTGTGGGGATTTTTTTGGAGTTTAAATACTATAGAAATAAAGGTAAACCACATGTTATTTTTTTATTTTTAATTTTTAAAGCAGATCCAAGAATAAATTTCAAATATGTACTGTTTTTGTCTTTTCAAACACATCGGTTGTCTGAGATGCTTTTGGACACACCATCTGTCACTACTGTATACAGATGTTTGCTCAATCAACTCCCCCACTACCATTTCATAGGTCTGACATTCATTTTGCCTTTTACACAGAACCTAGCCGCAACTTAGCATCCTACAAATAGTTTCTTGGTAACACTGGAAAAATATATATATTTTCAGCTCAACATGGTGAGAGAATTGCGTTTCAGTCGAACTTCTCACCTCTCTCTTACCCATTGTTGGTTGTCTCCATATAATGGGCCTGCATCCAGGCACAATTTCACATCTACAGTATTCCAGTTCTAACTCCCTTTATATTCCTGATAAAAGTCAGTGTTGCCACTTTTTCTGGGTCTCTGTCCTATATAAAACTCAGTGACATGGAATGGTGGGACAGTCGTCTCGGCAGTGATCTGCCTTAAGGGATTTGGTGATATTTATAAAAAAAAAAAATAGTTACTTGAAAAAAGGTGGAAATTAATGTTTCTTTTTATTATTTTTGTGTTGACTACTGTATATGTGACTACTGTATATGTTGCACAGAGTAATCTAGCTTCCATTTATGTGATTGTTATCTATTTTTTTTTTACGGTAGTTCAACAGTTTAAGGTTAAACAATTTATAGCATTTGTTTGGTTTGTTTGTTAGTATAATCCAGCTCTTAACCACACCTAAATTGGTCAACAGCAAATTTTATTCAGACCTGGCTTCAAATTGTTCCCTTCCCGGAATGCAAAATCCAATTCACATGATTCCAGGCTGTTGTCTAGCGATCTGTCTGAAGGATCTAAACCTCCAGCTTGTGAAGGCCGGTTGTAATTCTCTAGAATTTACTTACCCCGTTGTCATGGTAACCTTAACTCAGAAGCTTCCAAAATGGCAATTTTTTTTTAGCTTCCCATGGTTGAACCGGGACGTGAGTTCTTTGCTGTCTAGAACCAAATTTGTACTGCCTTTGCTGAGCAAGTATATTGCTGCAATATTTAGTAGTAAGCAGTGTCAACTGATTTGTTTGATAGACTGTTGCAATGGTTAAACCTTATTGACTATAGAGTTGGGGGGGGGGGGCACAAACTGTTCTAAAATTTGACTGAAGGACCGGACTAGGAGCAGATGGATGCAGTGTTTTGAGAATTCACCTCATGAGATAGGAAACAATACATTGGTTATATAGAATACATTTACTTTAATTTCAATTGAAAATTAACAAAAGTGTTACAACCAAAAAATGTTTAAGGTCTATGCATTTTAACCATTTTGCCATTTTTTTTTTTTTTTATTGCTATCAGTTACTATTTTAAAGCACTGAAAGTTCAGCTATCCTTCAGGCCTTCAGGATATTAACATCATCACTCTCCACCTGACTCTTTATTTTCGATGCGAAGGAAGATACAGGTCTCTTTGTTCAATGTGCCAAATTTCCCCTAAGCCAAAATTCAACGACCAGACAGTCGTGGAACAGTGACAGCAGATCAGGAGCAGTTTATAGTTGATCTGCTGCAAATTGTTTTTTCTGGGAATGAAGATGCACCTGCGCACCACTTACTGTATGTACACCCCTAACAGAAATGATATGTAACATGTAAGACTTACTGAACACCTGCCTTTCAAATACATTTTTTTACAACACAGCCTGGGTATTTTAATTTTAATGTTGGTAAGAACAGTGTTGCTGGTCTCCTTTTTAGTCGGTGCATCTAAGTCTGGAGTTAGTTTTGTTGTGGATATTCTCAGGACAGATTTGAGGTGGGTCAGTTAACTTGGATTTGCAGCTGGCTTTCCTGATGTTCGTGATGCAAGCTCAACTATGCCAGCATTTTCTGTGCCCTCCTCCGGAGGTTTGGAAACGCCACATCATTAAGTGACGCATAAAAGTCGAGGTTTGCTGACTTTTGCTAATTGGAATGACAACCTAAAATCTGCCTTTGTAATTGTCTCTTGAATGCCATCTTGTCAATGAAAAAGATTTGGTTGAGTCTGGAAGTTATAAAAAGTTATATTAGTTAGTTATCCACTCTTTATGAATCACTCAAAATTCCCTGTCCAATTTTCTTAGCTCCATTAATCTTAACAGGGGGGTCAAATAGTAAAACAAACATGGGCAAACATTATATGCCACATTATACACGCATCTATAATAAGCCATCTACCAGGGTAACAGCAGAATTGCAAGAAAATCAAAATTTTAAGACAACAAGGATTGTAAATATAATTTCACCAAATTGAGCAGGCTGGATATGGCCTGGTGATAACTTGCTTGCTATATAGTGTGTGATTGTCACACATAAAATGCATGTTTAGCCGTATAAGTAATGGTTGCCTCAAATCTGTACGGAATAATTTTGAAACATAAACAATTGGGATAGACCGATTATTGGCCTGGCCGCTATTCGTCGTATTGGTGAATATTGGCATCTGCCTTTTTTGTTAATCTTATGGCCAATAAAGTTCATCATTATGCCCAATGCATCCTTCCTTCTCTGACTGTGGAATCTCAGCATTGCCCCGCCCATATATGGATCTGATTGGTTAGCCAGGCAAGCGCCATAACCAATCAGTAGTGAAAGCCATATGCGCATTGCCTTGTTTTGAATGTCCGCTAGCCTTTCAGGCTAACCTGCACTGTGATTTTAAAAGTCAGTTATTTAAAACCTTCCAAATCTGCCAAAACTGGTAATTTCTTTTGCCTCCCGCATTGTCTGCCTTAACCGGCAACTGCAGTGTGCGTCGGGAGTTGTCTCTTTTTGTGTATCATACATGAGTCCTCCTCAGCTGCAGCAGCCAATCACAGTACAGCTGCTGTTGTCCACTTCCACCTTTGCCAGCTTGAGTATCAATATGTGTGCTCCTGCGTATTCCTCCTTAACTACCTTGGGTAAAGTGGCTGACATGCTGATATGCTACTTTCACAGAGCATTTTATGTGGTAACGCTGGGGGACGCGAGCAGTCTCACAAGCTGGAGGGTGGACGAACAAAGCCAACCAATCGAACTTTTCCCCCCATCCAAACAAACACAGTCAGCTGTGAGGGAGGTTTTCAGCTTTCGAAAAAGAACCGGCTAACTTGAGTGGAAGCTGAGGGAGGGAGGGAGATGGAGAAGGGAGAGGGAGGGAGGCAGTGAGAGAGGAAGAGTGAGAGTGAGATGTGTTTAACTGTTTTATTACTATTATTGTCATGACAGTTAGTTTTACTATTATTTTAACAAAGTTATTTTACTTTGCCTTTTTCTGTGTTGAGGGATCTCAACGAATTTAAATGAAGTTTGGTGATTGGTATTGTTGAAAAAACTTTCTTTATTGCAATAAATATTCATTGACTCCCTGAAATTAATATTGGTCTTAAATATTTGTTATCGGCCTCCTGGAGGACTGATAATCAATATTAGCTTTGGAAAAAAAACGCTAATTTTTCAAAGTCTAATAAACAACCATTTTCCAAGAAATTGAGATACCTAATATTAAAATGATTTATCTCCAATTGTAACGATGTAAAATCACTCGAATAGTCGCACTTTTCTATTTTCTTATAATCGTGTGTTTTGTCATATCTTTAGTTACATGTGGGGACCAATAAACACTATGAAGTCTTCTTAGTCTTACTACTGGATTTTTCTTATTGTTTTCCTGCCTGTGCCCTAATGTCTCTTCCAAACCACTATTTTAGATGATGTGTGAAGTGATGCCAACCATCAGTGAGACCGAAGGACCAAATGGTGGTGGCACAGGTCGCCGAGGGTCCGGCTCCCCCCGACAGTCGGACTCTGAAGGTCATTTTGAGTCGTTGATGGTGTCCATGTTAGAGGAGAGGGATCGTCTTCTTGAGACCCTGAGAGAAACTCAAGAAAATCTGAGCTTGGCTCAAGGCAAGCTTCACGAGGTTGGCCATGAAAGGGACTCTCTCCAGAGACAACTCAACACTGCTTTACCACAGGTAAGCAAGGACATGTGCAAAAATATTTTCTTTTCTTCATGATTAATTACCAAGATGGGCGTACTGTAACTATATTTGTAGGAATTTGCCAACTCCAGAATTTACATTTTAGCATCAAAAAGAGGTCCATTTCCAAAAAGAGTTTGCACTTAAAGAGATGCGAAGCTCATTCTACATATTGTTAGGCAATAAATAAGTACTAACGACTTTTGAAGAACATGCTATCAAATGATTTATGATCGCAAACGATTTCATGCGAACAGTCTCAAGCCACTAATTATATTTGTAAATTGCAAAAGTAAACACTATAAATACAAGCAAAGAGTTTTCAAAAATGGCATTCTTTTTTCATTTTGAGTCATTTTCTCAAGTAGTGTGCCTTATACACCATGATGAAATCAGTCACCATGTGACATACTTAAAGTGTTGTTCCCAAATAGATGCCTTCCTGATCTGATCTTTGAACTACAAATATCTTTTAGTAAAGTTTTGTTTAGTATTTTGAGTTGGGTGGCGCAGACAAGACTGTGAGGCAATGTAGACGCAAATGCTGAAACTAATGTTGCAACAATCAAATCATTTGAAGTTTCAATGCTTTATTTTTTGACAAAGCTGAATTTGAATTTGATTAAAAGCCCTAAAACTCATCATCACTATCTGACACACCAAATAGCCATACATTGAAATGGAAGGAGCTATTTCAGAGGTGCTCTTTTTCCTCCTCGTCATCTCTTCAAACATGCTCAATACTCTTCCACGGGTAGTCAAATGATTTGCTTATCATTGTTCTCGGGATATTCTCCCAAGCTTTCTTTACACAAGTGACAAAGTGGTGAGGTCAGAGCGTGCAATGTTGCCTTTTGCTCTCATGTTTTTGTCCTCACTGGCTTGTTTTAAGCATGCGTCCAAGGGCTGAAGGAGACAAGTCAAGCCTTTTCCTTTACATTATGCATCAAAGTCCGCCGAAATAATGATCCACGTAGCCTTGTTGACAACAAAGAGGCAATTAAGTGGCCTTTGACGAAAATGCATTTTCACAATGTTTGTGTACAAATAACTTTAAAACGGATGCACACTTTATCAAATTATGTATATACTTAATAATTTTAGGATCATATTTCATCATTTCAAGCCATGTAAATGACATATTGCTTATTTCACATTCAAACTACTTAAAACACAGGTATCTGGGGTTTTGAGTTATACGGTGATGTCGAACCCCCATCCCCTACCCCCTAAATGGGGGTTGAAAATGAGGAAAAAAAACTCAACTTGTACAGGGAGAAATAAGGTAATTGATATCTGTCAATGAGTGTGCTGGGTATTGCAGCTTGAAAGCATATTGAGACAAATCCCGATATAGCAAAGGTGTACTGCGATATGTAGGGCAATGTTTGTTTAAGGAAAAAAAAACTTTGTTTATATTGTCTGAAAAAGCAGAACATTTTATTAGAGAAATTCTATTTTACATTCTTCTTCAGAAGCAACACATCATTAGTATTTATGAATACAAATTAAACACTTTTTTTTTTCTTTTTCAAAAATAGCTTCATGGGCACTTTTTTTCTAAACATGTCTTCGGCTACTTGAAATTTTGTAGTAATTAAATACAGTGTAGGAATTAGAATTTTGTTTTATTTTGTTAGTCACCTCCTTTGGTTTTGCTGACTTGCCATTGTAATCTATTATAGTAGAGTATATAGTGCTATTATATCATTAAACTGTTTGAAAAAAAGTCAGTTATTGGTATTTGACTGTTGCCAGTAGCACTTAATTTCTATACTATGGTCTACTGAAGTTATAATGTTGTTGTTATTCCTTGTGTGTTTGTTACCAGTAGTTTACTAATGTAACTGTCATTTTATTCATGTATATTGTTGTTGATGTTTTTTTGTTTGTTTTTTTGGGAGGGGGGCAAACTGTGAAAAGGTTGTGTGTAAAATAGCAGCATCTCAGCCAGCCAAAAAAAAAAAAAAAAAAATCTAACCCACCCCTAAGTAGGAGATCATCCTTATCTGTGTAACATAATTGTATTTTTTTTTAAAGGGGAAAACAATTGGCCATGGACGACCAATATGCTGATGTTTGGAGGGGTATAATCAGCCAGACTGATTTAATCAATCAGACCCTAACTAGAGTCATTGAATTTTGCCATTCATCAAAGGGACTTTAAATGGAGTTTTTTCTGATTTGCATTTAACATCAGTTTTAATGTGACTGTGAAATGTGAACACAGTCATCCTCTTTGTGCATATTTGTAATACAGGTACTTGTTAGAAGTCACACTTGATTGTTGACAAACTTTTGAAATATTTCATCTTGGTCACTTTGTTGTTGTATATTATAGAAAGCGGGCATTTGAACAGGGCTGAATGGACTTACCATCATTTCCACTTTTGCAGAAAACTGCATTGCTTGAGTAGAAGCGCCATACTAGATTATTTTTGTTCAGACTGCATCAACATTGCATCTTGTGGGTGCGGCCAGTAGTCAGTATTTTGCTTCGAGAGGATCAATTTCCAAGCATTCATTTGTCGTTAAATTAGCTCATATCTTCAATCAGGTTGTCTGTTAGTATGACAGCCCCTCCTTAGTGCATTCAACTTAATTGACAGTTCTAAAGAAATGCAGGTCACAACCCAGAAATGTTTAGTGTGACGTGTATCACACAAGTAGACCTTTTGAAATCACTCTATAGCTATAGCTAAGTTGGCTGCTGTGAACTTCACATCTATAACGTTGCACTTTTTTAGGGAAAAGCAAATTTTGCACTAACATTTGAATGTCGACTATGGTCTCTTGTCTAATATGATGTTTGATGTTTTAATATTCTTGTGCAGTAGTATTAAGTGTCTTTAATTGGAATTATGTTACAAGTATGCATACATGATCTTATCAGGCTTGACACTCAATACAGAGACCAATGCATTGTCCATCTGTTTGATGCATTAATGAGTTGTGCTTCGGGCATCCACAGTCTTTCAAAAGAAATATCAGTTGTCAGCAATGGTGAACATAGAAATGAGCGATTTTGAGAAACAATTTAAGTAAAATTGTTTTTCCCAAATTGAAGTTTTTGCAATTTAAGAATTGCATTCTACTACATTGCAGTTATAATGCTATGTGCACTTCAGAAGATTTGGGAAGACTACTGACTCACACTAGCTCATGTCTAAACACTGCTTTTAGTGTTATTCTTGTGTCAGCCTGAGATTTTAAAATTGATTGAATTTTGCAGCGTCACTAAAGACTACAACTAGATTTTTTTTTAAGGCTGCTCAGTGACGCAGTGGTTAACACGTCAGCCTCACTGTCCAAGTCCCCATCCATCCATCCATCCATCCATCCATCCATCCATCCATCCATCCATCCATCCATCCATCCATCCATCCATCCATACATCCATCCATACATCCATCCATACATCCATCCATCCATTTTTCTACTGCTCTCTTCTTGGGTTGGCTAGGGGGAGTAGCAGCTTGAGCAGGGAAGCCCTGACTTCTCTCTCCCCAGCCACATTGTCCAGCTCCTTGTGAAGGGAATCATATATTAGGTTGTTATCATTATGTGCTTATTTCTTGTCTAGAAATGTGTGCATTGCTATCCATCTATGCAGTCCTAGTTCATCTCGACCCAGTCCTTAGATAGAGCTGTTGACTCAGGAAAGTGTGAGCCGGGCCCAGCTGTTGGTGGTGCCCGGCTGGCTCTTTTTGTTATGTCTTGTAATGTGCAATGCTCTGCTGAAGGAATAAAAAGCAGGCGGGGACGCTTGAGCGCCGAAAATGCTGTTGGCAACGCATGCGTATGTACACCAAGCTTTTTTCCCTTTGCCGAGGCGGAAAAAAGTCAATCTTGGCTGGTCTGAGTTACTATTTTGCTGTTTAGCTGCAGGGCTTGTCTTAGTCTACTTTTAAAGATAACCCTGACACTCCTCCAAGGGGATTGCCAGGCCCACAGCTCATGACCATAGGTGAGGGCAGGAACGTAGACCGGTAAATAGAGAGCTTCACCTTTCGACTCAGCTATTTCTTTGCCACAACAGACTTGGTACAGCATCCACATCACAGAAACTCCTCTAATTGGGGATGTCCCTCTCATCCAGTAAAGGTATTCCACATTTTTCTGATTGATGACCATGTCTCAGATTTGGAGGTGCTGATCTTCATTCCAGCCACTTCACTCTCTGCTGCAAACAGCTCCATTGAGAGTTGAAGGTCACAGCCTGAGGAAGCCAACAGCACCACATCATCCGCAAATAGCTGGGATGCTGAGAACCCCAAACCGAACCCACTCAATGCTTCAGCTGCGCCTAGAAATTCTGTCCATAAAAGTAATGAACACAATCGGTGACAAAGGGTAGCAAAGTCACCGGAATCAAATTCGACTTACTGTCGGAAATGTGGACCAAACACTGACACCGGTGGTATAGGGACTGGACAGCATATATCAGTGCATTTGGTACCCCTTACTCCTGAAGTACCCCCACAGAGCTCTCAGAGTGACCTGGTTGAACGCCTTCTTCAAGTCCACAAAGCACATACAGGTTGTTTGGGTGAACTCCAATGCACCCTCAAGGATCCTGCTGAGCGTGTACGTAGAACTGGTCCACTGTTCCATGGTCGGAACAAAAACCACACTGCCCCTCCTGGAGCAGAGGTTGGACTTCCTGACGAAGGGCATCCCCGAATAGACCTTACCGGGGAAGCTGAGGAACGTGTTCCCATTGTAGTTGGAACACACCCTCTGATCCCTTTTCTTAAAAAAATGGGACCACAACCCTCCTGTGCCAATCCAGGGGCACTGTCCCCGTTGTCATTGTGATGTTGTATGTCAACCAGGACAGCCCTACAACATCCAGAGGCTTTAGGAACTCCGGGCAGGTCTCATCCACCCTCGGGGCTTTGCAACCAAGAAGTTTTTTGACCACCTCTAAGTTTCCAAACTCTGCTTCCTCAAAGGAAAACGTGGCCTGGCGCAGGATATTCTGGTCCCCCATCTGACGTCTCAGGAGGGGTAAACATGCACCATAAATACTGTTTATAGTGAAGATGGGGCGCTGCTGACCTCAATTCGGCACAGCGTAAGCTGGTAGGCAGTATACTTTAAACAGCTCAATTCCACTGAAAGATCCCTAACCTTTTACCTAAAACTTTGGACCTCCGGTGCAGCGGTTACCCTAATAAGACACGAGAACCTGTTGTTATACTTTATGTATTGACAAATTATTATTTTTTTTTTGTAATACGTATATGTTTTGTTTTTATGTGAAAATAACATTAATCAACACACATACAGAACAAAAATAAAACACACCCAAATAATCTATATACATATAAGCAGTGATCTTTTCATATTCGGTCATTAAAACGGTTTCCACGTTCTCATTAACTTAAATAAAACCGTTATCCCCTTGACGCCCAGATCTGAAGTCTAAGGTCAAACTTGTTTGGCATAATATCTTAATAATCAACACACCATATCAAAATGAAAATCTCTCTGTCTAGTTTATATTGTTTAAGAAACTTTTTCCATATTTTCGGGGTAAGTTTGACCCACGTATTGTATGCACAGTCTATATAGTTTTGAATATGGCTATCAGCTATAATCACTTGTATTGGAATCAGAAACGTTCCCTCAACTATTCCCTTCCATTTCGCATCATATGATGGATCACACCAACATGTTATTGCCCCTATCTGGATGTACAATAGAGTACAAAAGGGATGGAAGGCCCCATCCCCCCTTCTCCTTAGGTAGTTGTAAAGTTTTTAGAAAAACAGTGGGTCTCATATTTTGCCTAATGTATTTCAATATAAATTTATCCCACTCATTAAACTGACTATGACTATCTATTGGTAGGGTGTTAAAAATGTACAGAAACCTCGATAATATGATAATTTTAATTAATTCAATTCTTCAGCCAAACAATAGATAAAGGATCAGTTTCCCCCGTTCCATAGCTTCCTAATCTTTTTTTTTTTTTTTTTTTTTTTTTGAATCGGCAGAGAACTGACCTCTGACAATTTTGATAAATCATTTAGGTAAAATAATGCCCTAAATATTTAAAGGATTTTGTTTGCCATGCAAGTATATAGCTGTTCATAACATTGGGGGAGGCTTAGAGGAGTGTAAGGTGTACAGAGTATTAACGTTAGCATCTGGCACCGAAGGGTCTTTTGCTACATTCTCATTGGTTGTAGGCTCTTATGTACATGGCAGTTTTGTTGCCTGCTTCCTTTCTTACCATATACGCCCCTCGTCTTAATCACTTTTCACCAAGTTTAATTCTCTTTTGAGGGGCGAGATTCGTTACTACTTGAGGAAGCTATTGCTCTAAGCTGCCATTTGTGCTAATGACATGACCAGAACCTTCTTTTGACATTTTAATAGAATAATCTTCACTTTGTCATGATAAAATAAAAAAGGTTGCCTTTCATGACCAAAGTTTCGTCACCTGCTCCACAACCGGATGCTCCAGTTTCGGGACACACTCGTGCTCTTGCTGGTATTTCCTTTTCATTCATGCCATTCTCATGATTGTTTGCAAAGTTTCCTATTAGTGGTTTTACTAGAGCCCATCAATTGATAGTTGCTTGTGTCATGCCACCACAACAACCCAAAGATTTAACATTTTGTCAAACATGCTTGATATCGTCCACCACCACCACCACCATCAGGCTAAAAATGCATTGGGATCCTTTCCAGATAAGCCCCGCCACTAATGCAAAAAGTGCACACGCGAAAAGTTAAGCCCCAACACCTGTGCCAGTTCCAATCACGCAACCCCCGTTGCTACTACCGATTGGATGGTTTAGTGAGTTCCGCGGATCACCCAGAAGACGATCAAACTTGACTATCTAGAGGCAGTAAAAGTCGTAACAAGGTCATCATTACCGAAAATAATGAGGAAGGAGAGAGCCTCACCGAGCTAGACCCAGGGCTGGCTTGTCCGATAGGCACACCCCACTGGGCCTGCTCAATCGCCTCTCCCGGCCGATGCCAGCGTGGCCTTTTTTAGGTGGCAGGGGTTAACTTTTTGCCGAGCTTATCTGGAAAAGATCCATGCATTGTAGTACATTACATTACAATATTACTATTTTTTTTGTGTGTACTGTGTAATATTACACTACCGCGTTACATCAAAAAGTCATGCATTGCAGTAATTACATTACTTTTGTATTGCATTTATTCCCTATATATAAAAATCATCATCGAGCATAATAATTGCCCGTGCATAGCACATGTTTTCTGTTGGTTCTTCTTAGGTCATGTGATGTGTCTATTAATTAACCTGCGCCAGTCACCTTCTTTTTATTTTATGCGACTCGGTCCGCATGGTGGACTAGGTCTCAACGTAGTAACGGAATTTAATTAAATTCATAATGATCCCGGAGAACTGATAGGGGCTATTAGTCCCGGTACCGCTTGGTATCCAAATCTCGGTACCCAAACCTAATCGCCAAACAGTTTTTCTATGAGGGGCATTGGATGACTTCCTGCTTATGGTGTAAGAGGTGTTACTCTCGCAGATGTTTTTTTTAAATGTTGCATAAACAGGTTAGTGAGCCATTGTTTTATGATGAAAACTGGCTTGTCTTCAGCTCTTGTCTTAAGATTTGAAAGTATTTTCCAAGGCAGTTTACTGCACTTCATGTTTTTCATATTCTTAGGCCTTTCTCTTTCAGCAACTGGTTTTGATTTTTTCAGGGCAAGAGGCCTGCCTATTTACCATGACCAAGAAAATCAGTTGAGCAAAGTTGAAAGCTGAACACGAGAGTGAATCAAGAATCTTAAAGGGCGCTGTACTACATAACCTTTGCTTCTGCCCTGGAATGTAGGAAGTAAGCTACTGTGTAATTACTCAAAGGCCTGCCTCCTATGGGGCAGACTTTGATAACTAATGGCAACCCCACACTCCTCAAGCAGAATCTTAACCAGACCCTGGAAAAGCTTAGTGACTGGACAAATATGGACTGTGGGGCTGACTTTGACAACTAATAGCACCCCCACACTCCTGAAGCAGAATCTTAACCAGACCCTGGAAAAGCTTAGTGACTGCAGGGAATTAAAAGAAGAATACTTTTGGGAATAAAGAAAAATGGTTCCATCAGCTCCTGTGTACTTGTCAGTGAATTAAATGTCCAAGCCTTGGCCTGAAATGTAATAGTCTCAAAAGTGATCTTGGGGTAATCACATTTTTGCATTTGTTTTGTCGTAGGAGTTTGCAGCACTAACAAAAGAGGTGAACTTGTGCCGGGAACAACTTCTCGAAAAGGAGGAAGAGATCGCCGAACTGAAAGCTGAAAGAAACAACACACGGGTTTGTTGAAATCTTTATAATATGGTGGTATGATGAAGTACCAAGAAATGGAAAATCATGCTTACCTTTTACCCTGTTAGGCTTATATTTACTTGGGTAATTCCTTAATATCTCTGATTATTATTGAACAAACTAATTAAAAGGCTTGCATAAGCAGCGTCACATTGTAGCATACAAATCAAAACAACCACTGTATGCCACATCAAAACAAATTGCCTAGCAAAACTTAGAATCACAGACTTAAGTTTCTACAAGATGTAAGTTTTAGCACTTAGTTCTTCTACATGCGAGTTGTCGGAGTGCGATGTAAGCTCGATGTTGATTTTACATTGCGCTACTAGCTAACAAGAAGTTTGGGCTGTCCAGTAAGTATGGCTAAACAAATTGCAGAGTCTCTTTTGAGTCAGTAATCATCGCCTCCATGGCAGTGAATAAGATAACATTTTTCTCAAAGTTATGATGGGAAACAACAGAATATTATTGTTAATTTGAGATTGACAGGTAACCACTTAACAACAGGACTAAATGCTTGGATGATCAAGCACACGTTTAAAAGAGGTCCACCTGGAAGTGTGTTAAAACAGAGATAATGAAATTTTGTACAGCAAAACAATTTAGCTCTGCTTAAAAAATCCTAACTTTAAGCTAAAATTTACATTTTTGTTTGAATCTGTTCCTCTGAAAATTTTCCTATAAGTTGACCACAGATTTGTATTTTTACTGCTTGATAAAATTTGCTTTGAATCATTGGGAATCCATCCAAATATTTTTTTAAGTGCTTATCTTCACTAGGGTTGCTGTCGAGCTGGTGCCTATTCCAGCTGTCTTCGGGCAGCAAGCAGGGTACACCTTGTACTGGTTGCCAGCCAATCGCAATCTTTGGGGAATCCTTGCAAAATATTTGCTCCTCAAAATAGAAAGTTCCTCCTCAAATATAATTGATTCACAAAATGACTTAGCAAATATAAAGAATTATTTCAGATTATGAATTCTACAACGACAGAAATGTTGCAGGATAATGTACAAATAATAGATTTCCATGTGTGTTAACAAAAAAAACAATCCCCCAGACAGTATACACTTATTCAAGCACATACTCCCACTTGAACCCCCCCCCCCCCCCCCACACACACACACACACAATGAGGAAAAAGGAAAAATAAATAATTATATAAATAAATAATAGAAAATAAACATACACATTTGCATAATCATGCATGCGTTAAAAAAGTGATATGCAACAAATACACATACACACAGGCCAGGATAAGATATTTATGTGAAAAAAAGAGCATTTTAAGTTTTTAATCCTTCCGGTTGTACGGCTGCACGATTTTGGCCACAATATTATTTTGGTTGATATTGCGATCACGATTATTAATCACGATCATTCATCATGTTTGGTCAAACTTGTCTATTTATTGCACTTTTTTTTAAACAAGCAGTACATATAAACATAAATTGAAGATTTGATACTGAAAAATAATAATAATAAACTAAAATAAAGTAAATAATAATTATGGCAAAAAAAAATTCAAAATGGGTTTCGATTGACAGCTAATACGGTATATTAGGGTCTGAGAAAAGCAGAGGATTTTAGCATGGAGACATGTGGGAAACATTGTCAACTAAAGGCTCTTAGGGTGGGATTGAAACTGGATATCTCCGTAATGCGCCAGCAAAACCAAATTCAGTGTTGCCATTGCGTCCTACTCTTGACGTGAAAGAAGACGCGCGTAATCTCGCCAGCACGCGTTTTCCTCGCAGTCACCCGATATTTACCCATTAAGTAAATGGACTCTATAGCATACAAATGACACGAGTAGATTCAAACGATCGACTTCTTCCAAGCTTTTTTTTTTTTTTTTTTTTTTTTTTTTTTTTATCCCAGACGACTGCTCACCTCTGTGTGCGCGCTCGCCAGAAGTTTTAACGTATTCACTGAAGAACTCCTCCCCCGTGTTTCTGCCTGAAGCTTAATGAAGTCCCTGCCGTTTGCCCCCTGGTGGTAGGATGACTGAAAGTGCTAGGTTTGACATATACAGTGGGCCCCCGTGTTACGAGATTAATCCGTTCCACGGTTGGGCTCATAAGGCGAATTTACCATGTGGCGGGCAATCCAAACCTATGTTAAATAACTAATGTGACGTTTCCCACATCAAGGAAATTCCGTTATAAGGAAAGATTGCACAACACAAATATGATTCTTGACTAGAGAATAATTACTGTATATGACTTAACGCTTATGTATTTATTTATTTTGTTGCTAAAACAAACAAAAAAAAATTATAGTGAAAGGGTTAAAGGAATTTTACTCTGGCATCATTCAAAGAGCTGTCACGTGTCCATTTTTGAGCTACCTCCGTGTATAATACATCATTTTAAAGGGTATGTCAGTGCTATCTCAATTTTGAAAGAGTGAGACCGACCAATAGCAGATGCCTACCAATAGCAGACCAGCATTGTAGTGATGCTTTGCATGGAGCCATTGACGGCAATAGAAAATAAGTGCCATTACCTAAAAACGCCTGCAGATGGACACAAAACAACACAAATACAGCCAACCCCCTTAGGGTCACGACAGTTGTTTTTGTCGCAAAGCGGGGGAAATACCGTAAAGAGGGGATGAAAAAACATCACAACATGAAAAAAAAAAACGTAAGACAGGGACGCTGTAAGCGGGGGGTCCACTGTACTGTACTGGCTTTTTAAATGTTAATAACGTTGGTTATCATCTTAAATAATCCTTTCAGCCCAATATCGCGATCACGATTAAAATACAATTAATCGTGCAGCCCTTACCGGTAGTTATGTTTCTATGAACACTGGAAAGAAATGTTCTGTGAATTATACTATGCTTGCTAAAACGTTTATCGCAATTTTAAAATGTATGTCTGTGTAATGCAATGCAAATATTTCTTTTTTTTTTTGTACTTCGTGCAGCTCCTCCTGGAGCATTTGGAGTGCCTGGTTTCTCGTCATGAACGTAGTCTGAGGATGACAGTAGTGAAAAGACAAGCTCAGTCTCCTGCTGGAGTCTCAAGTGAAGTGGAAGTCCTCAAGGCCCTTAAGTCACTTTTTGAGCACCATAAAGCCCTGGATGAGAAGGTAGGGCTTGAATATATTATGCATAGCTTACCGTGAAGTACCACTGTATGCAGGCTTTTGCTTGAGTATGAGGAAAATATTTTTGGTGATTGTTAAAAGGTATGATTGCACCTGAAACTTTTTTTTACATTTTTTAGGTAAGGGAGAGACTACGGGTCGCCTTGGAAAGATGCAGTGCTTTGGAGGAACAGCTCACCATATCACACAAAGAGGTAAGATCATTTCTGCCTATCTAAACTCATTTGTTCATGATAGCAATTGCATCCTTATGCAACTTAAAATTAAACATAAACATATATGCAGTTATAATTGAACAAATCTGTAAAATACCCCAAATTGCTAAATACCCTAAAGGAGGTAAATCGATAAACTAAATACGCTAGCAATAAAACAAATATCAATTAGAATTTATTAAAATTCTTTTGCAAAATTCTTTTTCAAGTCACATTATGTGTTACCACTGCTTAACAAAATAGTGCAAACAAAAATAATGCTGCTATAAGAAAATGGTACAACTGTCTTTTAGTTTTCTATATTTTAATTAAAATTATTTTACCATGGATTAATTAGCCTTCACCAATTGCATTTTAAACTGAATTAAATCACGCAAGCAAATTAAATTAGAATTAACATTGCTGATGGTTTGAGTTGTATTATTTTCTCATCTGTTTCTCTTTTGTGCAATGTACTGCTTATACCGTATACCTGTACACCTCTTATCTGGCATGCCTATTTCCCGTATACATGATTATTGTAAAAGTTTAATTTTAAAAATGTAATTAAAAAAAATTAGAACTGTCATATCAGACGAGGGCAGCACAATTAATCGAATTTTAATCTGGATCATGATATTGGCTGCCGAGATTAATTAAGATGATCCATGGCGATATTAACATTTAAAAAGCTGGCTATGTACATATCAAATCAAGCCCTTTGTCATCCTACCACCAGGGGGCAAAGGCAAGGTTAAGACTTCATTAAGTTTAAGAAATAACAAGCGAGCAAATCCTGCAAGAAGGGCACTAGCTTTGTTTATGCTTGACGCGTTACGAGAGTTCCGTGCGACTCCACCTGTCAAAATAACGTAATTTCGGCAAGCACGCTGTGTCTGTGCTGGCGAGATTTTCCGCAAAACGTACCTTCTGGAATTTCTTTACTGTACTGACAAACTATTGCTTATGGAAGTTCGCTGGTAAATACCGTAAACAACTCCTGGTGAGCACGCACACAGAGGTGTGGACTCAGATAAAAAAAAAAAAAAAATTAAAAAAAAAAAAGCTTGGAAGAGTTTCAATCGTTTGAATCTACTAATGTTGTTTGAATGCTGTAGGCTCCCATTTACTGCCACCAGTATGGGAGAATACCTACTGCCTGGGGGGGAATGTCGCACCGAGTATAATGTTTTGACTGCTAAGTCCATACTTTAGCAGCCTCCCATCAACAGAGTGAAATGGCGTTGGGTTTCACACATGTTTCCTAATATATACCTTGGTAGCTGTAAAATTAGACCCATTTTGGAAAATCAGATGGGCAAAAGTGTATAAATTGGGTTTGAAATGACAAAAAATGACAGGTTCTCTTTGGAAGTGACCCTGATTGATCGGGTCAAGAATGAAAACATCAGAGGGACAGCACCTATTAGAGTTTTGGGAGATAGTCAGAGAAGCCAGACTTAGATGGTTCAGATATGTCCAGAGATGAGATGTCTAAAGGAAGACCAAAAAGGAGGTGTAAAGGTGTAGTGAAAGAGGACATGAAAGTAGTTGAAGTGAGAGAAGAGGATGCAGGAGACGGGCTTAATTCACTGTGGCGACCCCTGAAGGGAAAAGCTGAAAGGAAAAGAAAACACATATTTTGGTTGATTTTGGTGTAAAACCCCCAGTCACAGTATTGACATCAGTGGACACATAATGTCTTTCTGATTAAAAAAAAAAATAGCTTTTACTGTACTTAATATTATTTTAAGATTGTTCTATATCCTTACTAATAACTATTGTTTATCCATTCTGAATCTGTGATGCAGGATTATGCCACTACTCTATGTGCACATCCTTTTAAGGGACAGAGAAGTCTTGAACTTTCCTGGTTGAATGGAATTAAGATTGACAAAAGCCCTTGAGGATGTTGAGCTGTCCTAGATTTTACTATACTCCATGATGAAGCACTTAATGCTACAGTCATCTTTTGTTCCAGAGACATGGACACACCCACGTTTGCCCTCAAAGCCGTGTGTGTGTGCGCATGCGTGTGTGTGTTTATATATGGACATGTGTGATAGCATGATCTACGCATGGGACGATATGCGCTTCTGACAGTATGCAAAATTTCCGCTCTAAAATATACAAAATTACCACTCTAAAATATATAATTTTAAATTGTTTTTGCTAAATAGCCATTTTCCACATTAAAAAACTTATTTTTCAATATATAATACAGCATTTGTTACAATAACAAGCATTTACCACCCTAAATTAAAATAAATATTGCAGATAAATTCAAAACAAACCTTTAGTGAGCAAAACAGGTTTTGCTCAACAGTAATATGCATAAATTGTTTCGGATTGAACACACCAATTTAAATTGAAATATAGGCACTTAGTAAAAAATGTACAAAGCTTCAGCGCAACAGTATTTTAAAAAAATAGTGATTTGGAAAAAAAATACTATCACTCCCAACTGTTTTGTGTCTATTTTAATAGTTTGTGGAATTGGTCATTTCATATTGACAGGAGTCCATTCATGCATCCGCATGTTTACATAAACACGCTCGCTATGTTTGTCTCATTCGCTCTTTATCTCTCTCGGTCTGTCTAGCTCGCGCACTGCAAGATCGTAGCTTACTCGCAATATCACCTGTCCGTTTTCAAAAGTCCAAAACTTTGTAGACATTTGACTTTGTTTGGACGGGAGGAAGCGTTCGATTGGGTCGCCTTGTTTACCCATACTCCCGCTTGATAGACTGCCGGTGTACAAGCTTGAGCAATATCACAGAAAATGCTTGATCAAAGTAAGTATGATCACCTGTTAGCCACGTTACTTGCAGTAGTTAGCTGCAATAGCAAATTTACAGTGGTACTGAAGCAAAGAAACTAGGACAATGTGATTGGCAACAGAGAAGGACTGTCATATGATACACAATGAGAGGAGGGTTCTTCACACTGCAGTTGCCCTTTCAGGCAGATGACACAGGAGGGAAAAGAACTTACCAGTATTGACAGATATAGACAGTTTTAAATAATCATGATCTTTAAAGTCACGATGTAGCTCCAACCTGGCCTATTCCTAGTACTATGATCAATAGATATACTTTAAAGAAAGTATGTGTCATTTTTCGCATGCACCCGTGAGAGCTTTAGAGGCATTATAGTAAATGCAACAATACAGTACACACTCCTCCGGCTGTCCATAGCTATAACAGACTTTGCAACCTCCGGAGAAGTGCCATCACCCATGTAATGTAATTTATTGATAACTAGACCTATGACTATTTTTAAAACATACAGTACTGTCGGTCGTTAATAACACATTTATTTGCAAGTTTTTTAAATTTTTATTTGTAAATTTTGAATGAAAAACGGTCTAAATCTTACATATTGTCACTGTAAGGTCTTAGTGTTGACTGATGAATGAATAAATCAATGAATGACTTAACTCTGTATTAACCAACCTTATATCTGCAGTTGGCTTACTTCAGGGAGCAGAGCTGCCAGAAGAGGGGATTGGCAGATGGAACCAGTGAGGTCAACCACAATTCTGAAAATACACCAAGCACGAATGGAAAAGTGAGATTACCAATTTGCATATGATTGAAAGAAAAGTGTGTGAGAAGTCCAGTGTGTGACAAACAGTAACTATCCGTCTGGTTAATTTATAAAATGAATTGTTGTGTGCCCATTTATTACAGCAATGTGAGAATGCTGTTTTACATAACCTGTAGTTTGTAAATCATTTTCTCTTTTCTGTAACAATTGGACATGGACAAATGAAGTTGTATTTGATTACAGGTGTTTAGATAAATTAGACATACCTTATTATTCATGTAGTAGGAATATAAAAGTGCAAGTCAAAACTATGAATAATAAATATTACACTGAAATTTGATAAAACTCTGCTTGAAGAACATAATGCATCTTGGGGGCACCTAATTTTCCACAACTTTTGCTCGATTTGCACCATTATAGCTGTAACTCTCTGTTTGGATATACTATACTGTAATCCCATTCCACAATTCCACCCTGCCCAAACTCCTCAAAAACAATAAATACAAAATAAAGGCAAAACAATTTATTTGGGGGTTTGTACCTATAATTCCCTCACTTCTTGGCCAATTTATACCACTCCATATTTAAACTGTTTGACTAAATCAAATTTCTTTTCTTCTTTCAAAATTTTAAAACAGGACTCAGAAAAAAAACCAAATTCCAGCCTCCCAATTCCCACACTTTTTGACCAGTTCATATTTCAACTTCTTGACCAATTCAACTTTAAACTGCTTTATTTGTATTATTAATTTTCTATCCAAAATTTGAAATAAATTTTTCAAATAAAAGCCTAAACTTAATTCAAATGATGAGTTCACAACAAGGAGCTTGAAAATGATCCTATTCATTTGAAGCAGGTGTGTTTAAGACAGCAGCATCGAAAAACATGCAGTATGATTTCAATCACACCAAAATATTTACCAATACAAAGTCATGGTTAATAAGATAGTTTTTACCAATGTGTTTGATATTCACCCGGAGTTGCATCTGTAGTTTTAAAATACACTTATAGTATCATATTGTTAATCATCCACAGCGGTCATCTGATGGATCACTCAGTCAGGAGGATGAGTCTGGTCCTGGTTTTTGCAAAGTTGGAGAACTCCAGGATATGGTGGACCGACAGACCAATGATCTGGGGCAGATGAAAGAGCGCATGGCTGCAATGGCGTCTCGAATCAGTGAGTTGGAGGAAGATCTGGACACAGCCAAAAAAGACCTCATCAAGTCTGAAGACATGAATACACGATTACAGAGAGACCTCAGAGAAGTAAGTGTTATATTGAAGTGGCTCTCTTTTATTTTTTGATTTTACATCAATATAATTTGTAATACTTTGACATTCAATTTTTTCCTCATTTTCTTTCACTCTTATATATAAATGTAAATGTAATACAGTACATATGCATACTTTATGATTAAGCCAGAAAGAAGAAATTTGCAGTGGTATCATGTGGCGATTGACTGATATGTTTTGTTTTTTTTTCATTGATGATACTTGATATTTAAAGCCGATATTCATTTCAAAGGATCAAGGAATATTTATTGCAATAAAAGGGGAAAATGTATGATTAATAGAACCCCCCCCTCCAGTTTTGGAGGGCTTTTAAATAACCGTGACATTTAAAATCACGATGTATCAGCAATCAGGTTATCGACTCATGCTTAGTCCCCACTAGAAGTCTAGCGGGCATTCAAGACTAGGCTCTTAATGGCTAAACAGTCAGATGCTGCTGTGAGCGGCACAGTGATGGCGCTAAACTCCAACTGTCAGAAATGCAAGGATGCATTAGGCATAATGACGGAGTTTATCAACTGTGAGATTAATTAAAATAAAAAAAAAAGTGCATATTGGTCCTGATAATCTGCCTGCATCATCCCTAGTATCATGCATCTGAGCACTGAGAGAAGCTTGTTGTTTTGTTTAGGACACAATTTTCAATTATTGTGTCGCTGCAGCACAATCTTCATATCTCAAATCATTACTTTTCAGGAGATATAGTACCAAAAATGCCATGCTTGTTCAGCCATTATTAACATTGCTTCATCAAAAAGGGTAGAACAATTTAAACATTTTAAAAGCAAAGATTGGTGCAGTTAGAATCATTTCACAGTTTTGACTTGAAGTCAACTAAAACTAAAGACATCTGTGCACTAATGGGAGTTTGTGATTAAAAATGGGATGTATGTATTTGTGCTATATATAGTCTATGGCCCAAAAAGAAGATATGGAAGAGAGAATCACCACTTTAGAGAAACGCTACCTGGCAGCTCAGCGGGAGGCTACGTCGGTCCACGACCTGAATGACAAGCTGGAGAATGAAGTTGCTAACAAGGAGTCTCTCTTTCGACAAGTAAGTTACACAGCTGAACGATATATTGATGTGTGCGGCAGCATTTTAACATTTTAACTTTAAATACATTTCAGGTTTTAGTTCATCATCTTTGCAATATCAAATTTATGTGTGGATTATGAGTCTTCTAAACAAACTCACTACTTTTTATTTGCTGTTGTATGTGCTGTTCCGACGTCACTTTCAAATGTGACTTTTGTAAAAGCATAGCGTGCAACTGGATTTTAATATGGTTTGTTGTGCGGTGCACATAAAAAACAATGGAAGAATCAAGTAGGAAGAGTTTTTCATCAAAGTCGAACGTCAACAGATTGCCTGAAATCTTTATGACCTAATTCCAACTGTTTTTTATACATTAAAAATAATACTCTCATCATATTTTTTGAGTGTTGTTTATTTTTGCGTGATGTTTATAATATTAAGCTACTAGTCCAGATTTACCATTGAAGTGTCTTCAACATTATTGCTGTGACTGTTTCCTTCTTACATAGACTGAAGACAGAAACAGACAGCTTCAGGAGAAACTGGAACTAGCTGAGCAGAAGCTGCAGCAGACTATCCGCAAAGCAGAGACTCTGCCAGAAGTGGAGGCTGAGCTAGCACAAAGGGTAGCTGCCCTCACAAAGGTATTAGCATCTCCCCATCACTTGGAGTTTGTCATGTACAGTGGACCCCCGCTATTCGAAAAATCCGTTCCAGGAGTGAAATCGTCGTATGGCGGGCAATAGAAACCTATGGTAATTAGCTCATGCGTGTAAAACCCCAGGTAAAAAACATAAAAATTATCCATACGTATGAAAAATTGGTAGCAAAATTGTATAGTAAGCGATACTTATATTCAATATTCATGTATACAATTAAATAACATCATAAATTAAAAATATAGATAGGATTTATTTCCCTTTTGAGTGATGTGACTTGAGCTTGTTATGGCCATATTCTCTAGAGAGGGTAGCCTAGCCTTCATATTTTTTGATTATCTCCAGCTTTGTTTCCATACTAATCATCTTCTCCTTTTAACATCACTCGCAATCTTGGGACCCATGGCTAACCTATTAAAGTTAGAATTAAGCACTAAAATGTGCAATGAATACGAAGTTGTAAGCACCCACACTAGGATCAAGTCTCTGCATGTCCGCACCTTAGTGACACCATGACGCCGACCAATAGCAGACCAGCATCTAGGTGATGCGTTGTTTGATGTGAACAGAAATTAAAAGCAATTACCTAAAAATGCCTGATAATGGAGGCAGAGCAACATAAAACACTGCCAACCCCTAAGGTCATGACAGTTGTTGATGTCATAAAGCGGGGAAAATGCCGTTTAAAAAAAAAATGTTGCAGTGCACATTGTAAAGTGAAAAAAACGTAAGGCAGGAATGTCATCCACTGTAGTTAAATGTGTTCAGTGCAGTTCTCAATATTGTATCATAGTATTAATTTCGAGGACTGATTTGAGAATAGTTGGGCATTTGTATTTATACAGCAGTTACGACCTGTTTCTTAGACAGCTTTTTCAGAAGTAGACTGGCAGCTTAACACCGTTTGAGTATTAGTTTTGGCTCAAATTATTTCCCTGTGGAAGGTTTTCTAACTTTATTTTGTCTTTTAGATTTTTTTTTCTGTAATGCACTGAATTACCAGCTCCACAGTTGCATTACAAAAAGAAACCCTACAGCAGATGCAAATCCCCTAAAATTAAAGCTCATTCTCCACTGTAAGCACATGGATTTGAAATGAAACAATTGTTTCTTTTCAAATACATTGTGGTGTTGTACGGAGCTGGAATGCTGAAAATTGTCTATTTATGGGCTTGACTGTAGTAGAGAGGAAGCATTGGCATTTCCCCCATTAATCACATTACTGTTACACTGTACATATTTCTGCACACGTAACTGTTATATATTTTTTATGTATTTCATGTGCGCATAGCTATTTTTTTATTTTTATTTTTTTTAATTCATTGCTGTACAATGAACCGTTTAGGTGTTGATAGTAATGACTTGCAATATTATCATCGTTCTATAGTGTACTAGAAACTATTTCATCAAGATGTTCTTAAACACATGCATTTTACTGTCTCTGTAAAGTTTGGCTTTTCTGTGGTCTTCATTCCTTTGCCTTCATCAATTCCTTTATAAATTTAGTGTGGTCTATGCGGCTTTAAAAACTCTGGGACTCCAAAGGTAGACTGACTTTTTCAGGGGCACCAAATCTTTCACCTGTTCTCGGATCCACTCTTTTATATTTAGCTCTGTTACTGAATTTAGCCCGGCTAATAAGCCAAACAATCATACATAAATAATCCATAGGAATACAGTGCTTTGAAGAAAAAAAAATTCTCAAGTTCTTAAAAAGCAAAAGTAAAATAGAAGCAATCATAATAAAACTTCATTAAGCACAATTTATGCTTCCAAAAGGAGTTGGAAGGAGTAAAAACGGATCTATCTTGGCTTAACATGTGTTCGTGTTTTGAGGATTTGTAGAGACTTTTTGTACCACTGGGCAGAGTGGGTTATTATGCATTTTGTATTTATTTGTGCTGTTTTAAAGTTAACCACGTCATAAAATTTCAACACATTATATTGAATGGATGAATAAATTTGTTGGTTCTATATATTTTGCTCAATTAATAATTCTCATTGATTTTTGTAGAAAAAGGAAATCTATATTTGATAGATACTTCCCCATATTTCAACACAATAGTCAGATATGGCAATAACAGTGGGGCAAGACATACTGGATGCCTTTCATTTTTTAAATTTTTTTTTTGACATGATCAAAGTGAGACTTCCAACATAATTTAGCATCAGTTACTACTCCAAGAAATTAATTTTCAAACGCTCTTTCTATTTCATTTGAACTTGTCATTTTTGACTTGGAGTTTAGTTTGTCTAGTGCCAAAAACATCCTCATTTATTTGTTTAGTGATTTATTTCTGTCAAACCATTTTTCAAATACAATCAATTAATTTTCCACAATACCCAGAAGCTGTTCCAAATTTTCTCCAGAGCAGTATAGCGTTCTGTCATCAGCAAGTCGGGCACATTTAAGTAATATTGAAACAATGTGAGTATTATTCATATAATAATATAAATGATAATATAATAATATATAAATTAATAATATATAATAATATAATACAAATAGTTTAGGACCTAGCACAGTCCTTTGTTAAGCCCTATGACTATTCTTCAATTGATTTGTTTATATGTAGATGAGTTGCACATACTGGGTATTATTAAAAATACTTTTTACTCATTTACGTTACACCTCTTATGTCTTATCTCTTTAATTTATTCAATAATAGACTATGATCAATGGGGATGAGGATGTACTCAATTTTGTTGTGAGGGGCGGCAAATACAATCAGCACCAATATAATAATTAATATCTCCTCTTTTCAAATGATATCACCAAACAATGTTTAGTGATATCACAGTTTAGTAACCATGCGAATAAAAATACACATCTGGGCTACAGTATGTCGTTCATGTGTCTAGATGCGTCCAACTGCAGTGAGAGAGACAGAGTCTGACTTGCGCAGCTTACTTAGGATTGCAGTACTCGTCACTTCTCCTTTCAGGCAGGGAAGAGTAAAATGACCTAGGTAGAATAGACACAATGACCAGGCAATAACTGTGAAATAAAATCTTTTTGGGGGGGCTTTTTGGCCCAGAAGCACAATGAGACATACAGAAGAATGTGCTGCCTGTCAAGCCACTGTATTATCATAAAACAGCCAAGCGTTGTGAGAATCCTTTAAAACAGTGTTTCTTAACCTGGGTTCGATCGAACCCCAGGGGTTAGGTGAGTCGGTCTCAGGGGTTTGGTGGAGCCTCCGCCGCAGAGGTCCACCCCTCAGTCCAGTCTGCAGTTAGTGGGCACAGTCATTGATAATGCACAATTCATTTCGTGCACTAGTAAAAAAAAAAAAAAAAAAAAAGCATTTTTTACTAAAGAAGGGTTCGGTGAATGAGCATATGAAACTGGTAGGGTTCAGTTCCTCCAACAAGGTTAAGAACCACTGCTTTAAAATAAAGGTTGCAACGACATATGTAATACTTTTTTCTAATATAAAGAGGGTCGAAATAAGCAACTCGAAAGCGCGGCAGAAGCAGAGAGAGGACAAGGAAGATGAAAAAAAGTGGTTACCTAAATTGCTTTTGTAATAAATTGGAAGTTGGAGTGTAAACTCTGCTTCTTTGTTAGTCTGTTTGGTCAGCTAAGTGCTCCACTCTAGGTTGACATCCGAGGGTCATCACCTTGAGGGCAGCCTCAGCCCTCTATATTCACCACTACGGCCAGGAAATGCAAACAGGAAGGGATAACAGTACATGTACTATATAAGGTTTAGTAATTAAAGATTTAGGTAAATATGTTTATTGCAGTAATCTTTGTCCCAAATTTGTAAAGTATAAATATGTTTCACACACAAGAAATTCTGGTACCAACTTCATATCATGAAAATTCCAGAGGGGGTCCACATTAACTATCAGAGCGGGAGGAGGTCCGTAAGGATGCTGCTTGTCACCCGACACCTTCCCCAGTGGGCTGCCTCCCACCTGGCCAGTCTGCTGGCAGCCTACCTTTTATTTGGCTCTTTCTTTGTTCTGAATTTGTGCATTGTCACTGCTTGTAGGTGATGTTTGTATAGATACATACTACATGCCGCATATTTTTTTCTGTTGATGGCTTCATCTTTTTGAAGGGCTTCAGTTTTGTCCCATAACCTTCTCAAGGATGACTATTTACTGCGAGAGATCAAAACCTAGCTGTATGCATTACTTTGGAGAGAATTGAATATGGAAAGCCTGAAGTGAAGTACACAGACAACACACATTTATTCTTCTGTCTTGCTCAGGCAGAGGAACGACATGGTAACGTGGAAGAGAGTTTGAGGCAGCTTGAGGCCCAGTTGGAGGAGAAAAACCAGGAACTACTCAGGGTAAGAATAGGGCATGCTGGGATGTCCAAAAGTATGAACTTGAGCCAATCTCTAACATACTTAAGTACAGTATTCCAGGGAAATAGATCCACATTTTGAGTTTTTATTTTTCTTTCAGGCAAGGCAAAGAGAAAAGATGAATGAGGAGCACAACAAGCGTCTCTCTGACACAGTGGACAAGCTCCTGTCTGAATCCAACGAGAGACTCCAGCTTCACCTTAAAGAGAGGATGTCTGCTCTCGAGGACAAGGTATTTATTAGCCATTTGTGGTGTTGCAATTCATCATATCCTTTCTCCAGTCCACCAGATATACTGAAATTCTAATGAAGAATCATCATTGTCTTTGTCATCTTTCTCTGACTCATCATGATGGCAAACTGTGCAGTCGTAATTATTTAGCCATGGCTGTCTTTGCATGATTCTCTGCTGGTCTTTTTTTTCACTTGCAGATGATTCAAATAAATGAACAAATTATTACAAGCCTATGTCCCAGTAGGTGGCAAAGTTTTGCAGGGGAGCAGTGTTGGTTATTCATCAGGGTTTGTTCAAGGTGGTAAACTGTCGCAAAGATGTTATTAACAGTTATTCTTTGCAAATAGTTTTTCTTGTTGCAAGTAGGATTTGGACATTACTTGTGACAACAAAAACGTTTTGTGCCTATTAAAACTGTTGGCGAAGGTGTGTGCGCTGAAACAAACAAACAAAAAAAACATCCGCTCCCTGCGCAAGTTTTTGCCATTCAGTAGGAAAGTGATTATACTGGATGTCTGTCCATTTGTTCAGGTGTTACTTTTTGTGCACATCATTTTCTGTGTCTTAATGTTTCTCCCTCTTCAGAATGCTCTCATAAGGGAACTGGAGCACACCAAGAAACTGATTGAGGAGTCTCACCATGAAAAGGTGAAAGAGTGTATTTTAAAAGCTTAAATGTTTCTCCCTCTTAAAATGTAATGAATGTCCTATTTTGTAGGAACAACTTTTGATTCAGATTGAAACGTTGAGGGCTGAAAATGAGCATGACAGTAGAAGCAACTCATTACTACATGGGTGAGTGGGTTTGTTAAATATCAGTCATATTAAATGTAAAGCATAAACACAATACAGTGGAACCTCCAATTTTCGAACGGCTCTGCACACGAAATATTCACTATACGAGTAAAAATTGGGCCACATTTTTGCCTCTTAATACGAGAAAAAAATTCAATATACGAGCGATTACTTGCATGCGCCAAGAGAAAGCTTGAAATTCATGCACACATTTAACACGCCGTACCACTGCACTGGTATCCTGCTCTCCCATCGGTCAGAATCTCTCACGTTCATGGTCCTGCTGTCCTATTGGCTGTGCTGTACAGTACACCACACAAGTGTACAACTTTCTAGGACAGCTTCATTATTGGCGATCTTATGAGTGTGTAATCTGAAGACAACGCAGGCAAAAGGACATGGCAGTAAGTAGGCCTACCTCTAGATTTTCAAGGCTAACTTGCTAAAGCGCTAATGTGTTAACGCGCTACCGCTCAACACTTCCCATAAAGCGCTAAGAGGGAACTTTTCAGTGATGTGGATGCAAAAGCCTGGGCCAGGAGGCAGTTTTTGGGTGGACTAGTTTAATCTCACTTTTGGTCCATCGATTGTTGCAATTGTCAAATCTGATGAAAAATTTGAATTACAATGTTTTGTGTTTTTTTTTTTTTTACAGTCATTTATATTTTGAGGAAAAAGATGATAAATTAAAGTTTCAACATTTTCAGTGTTTTTTTTTAAATAAAGTTCAAGTGGAATTTAAGCTACTGTTTACAGCCATTTTTTTTCAAAGAAAAATTTGATGAAAACTTAAGGTTCAGTGTTTTCAGTTTTTGAAATGAAATAAAGTTCAAGTAGAATTATTGTTTACAGCCATTTTTTTTCTGGTATTCTGTGAAGGGAATCATATATTAGGTTGTTATCATTATGTTCTTAGTTCATTGTTACCCATTTATGCAATCCTAGTTCATCTTGACCCTGTCCTTAGATAGAACTGTTGACGCACGAAAGTGTGAGCCGGGACCTTGGCCCAGCTGCCGGTGGCGCCCGGCTGGCTCTTTTGTTGTGTCTTGTAATCTGCTATGCTTCTATTCAATAAAAGCCGGGGGGAACGGCTGGGCAAGTGGAAAAACGCGTTGGAAGACCCACGAGTTACATTTGCCCAAGCGGTTTTTCCCTATGTCCGGCATAGAAAAGTCAATCTTGGCTGGTCTGAGTTACTCTTTTTGCTGTTTAAGCAGCTAGGCTTGTCCTAGTCTTCTTTTCTGAGATTTCTCTGACATATTCTGTCATTTTTTGTCAACATCTACCGAACATCGCGGTTTTAAATGGTAAAATTTAATATAGCGTTTTTTTCAAGCTTGGAACAAATTAGGCATTTTACATGTAAAATGTGATTCACTTCAAGAATGATTCAGAATACAAACTGCACTCCAGAACGGATTGAATTAGTATCTAAAGGTTCCACTGTAATTCATGATTCTGGCTTTGTTTGGGTCTGTTTTGCTAGACGATCACAACTGGGAAGCACCCCAGACTTCAGGTATCCAGTGTCTGCTTCCTCTATGATGGACAGTAACTCAGACCACTATGGCAGCGCACTTGTACTGAGGCGGCCCCAAAAAGGAAGAGTAGCAGCGCTTAGAGATGAACCATCAAAGGTGAATCGTCCTCTTATGAATTTAAGCATATGCTAATTTGATACTGACTAATTTAATGAATAATGGATCACTTGGTGAATTAATTACTCACCCCTTGTTCGGTTATATATATTCAAAGTACCTGTTATTTGATGTAAATGTATAAATCCAACAAACTAAAGTGCGTGTTACAAGTAGGGGTGAAACAAGCCCTTGAGTAATTAGAGTACCACAATTAAAAATATTGCTTGAAGTGTTTTTTTCTTGCTTCGGACACCTGGTCACCCGTGTACACATCAGAAAAAATGTCAAGCAGTCAATGGCAGCCACAATTGCTAATGCTCTGCATAACAGTAAAGCATCCAGAAAAAGAGACCTTTAGTTTACCAAATAAGATTTCGATAAGAATACCTTGGTACGATTTTATTTTGATTTGTTCCTGGCAGTATGTCATAGCATAATAGCGTGACTCTCAACCTTCTCAAATCATTTTCAGTTGCCAGTTAAGGGTGCTAAGAAACTATTTAGTATGGCGATATTGACATATGTCACCCCTGTTTCCAGTGTTTACTAATGGCGTTGACTCCCTTAAAGCTCTGTCTAGCATAAATTAGCTGTTAGCTGTTAAATCCCCTGGGGTGATAGATCGAAATAATTGCACACTTGATGCTAAGAGCCTGACACAGTTGTTGTTCTTACTGATCACCATGCTGACTCAAATCAGATTTTTCAGCCGGATAATTTGTCTCATAGACCAACATTTATGGGATGAGATTTAGAGGAGGGGGAAATAGTGTGCTGCTAAGCACAGTTTGAAGTTAAAAAAAGATGTTCATCTTCAAAATTTGATAAAAGTTGGTCATCCATAATCAAGAGGAAATGTTTTTGGCAAGGTTATGGTAGTTATAATTCTAACTTTTAATTTTTATGTAAATCATTTACAGATATTTGATTTGAAATTTTTGTAGGGCATCTGAAAACAAAAAATACTCGATACCTATATCCTACGTTAAAAGCCTGCTGAATTTGAACAAACAAAAAAAAAGGCAACAGACTGTAAAGTGGTGAAAACTAAGCGACTTTCCTACAGCTCTCAGAGGCTGTGGGCATGCCAACTGAACTGAATGGAAGTTGGTCTCAATAATATGTTTTGTCTTTGTTTGCTTCCACCTTTGGATATCAGCGTCATGTAAGTCACAATGAAGGGGCAAAAAAAAAAAAACCTTCTGTTATTAATGCCTAATAAAGTATCCTCTTTACTTTAGAATCTCTTCTGTCATTCTTTTTTTATAATATTTGTTGTTATTCAATTAAGGTGCAGACTCTCAATGAGCAGGAATGGGAACGAGTCCAACAGGCCAATGTGCTTGCTAATGTGGCCCAGGCTTTTGAAAGTGACATGGATGCTTCAGACCTGGAGGATGATCGAGAAACTATCTTCAGCTCTGTTGACCTTCTATCCCCTGGTGGTCAGGCAGATGCGCAAACTCTGGCTTTAATGCTGCAGGAGCAGCTTGACGCTATCAACAATGAAATTAGGTACTACGGCCAAAGCACAAACAGCCACCGCAAATATATCATTTGTTGCAGTATAATTTATTAAGGAAATGTTGCATACGTTATTCCTTCAGAATGATTCAAGAAGAGAAGGAAAACACAGCCATCCGCGCTGAGGAAATTGAGTCCAGGGTTGGCAGCGGTGACAGCCTTGGCGGACGTTTCCGTTCCTTGAGCTCCTTACCGGCCTCACTGTGTGCAGGCTCTCCTATTGGCAGCTCTCCACCGGGCTCTGGTCACTCAACACCGAGACGTATTCCTCATAGCCCCCATAGAGAATTAGACCGGATGGGTGTCATGACCTTGGTAAGCCTTCGCCTGAGATTATTTTGACAACTTTCTTATGATTTAACCAAAAAGATTATCACACCATCTGTGATACTTTTTGAACCATCCATTATTCATCTTAATTAACAATTTAGAGTTTTTGAACGTCAGCTTACCTCTTTTTTTGTCCATGCAGTGCTTCTGTCTTTATGCAGTAACCGCCATTGATCTTAAAAGTGTTTAAGACACCAAAGAAAGTCACCTCAAAATCTTTTTTAAAGGGACAATGTGTAAGATTTAGACCATTTTTTGTTACGGACAGCAGGAGGTGCTGCATTTACCATTGACTGCAGCTATAACAGATATGGCAGTCTCCGGAGGAGTGCCAACCTTCATGTAATATAGTCTAAACTAGACCTATGATTATATTTAAAACATAATGTTGGTCGTAAACTTTTATTTGAAAGTTTTTGAAATGTATAATCATTTATTCGTTTTTAATGAAAATCGGTCTAAATCTCACACAGTGTCCCTTTAAGGGGAAGTCAACTCTACAATTACAAACTTACTGTTTTATTTAAAATGGGCATATTTACTAAATAGAGCTGCATGGTGAGCATGCAGCATGGTTAGCATGTCCGCAGTGCAGGGGTTGTGCATTCACTTCTGGCTTCATCTTCATATGTGGAATCTGCGTACTGTATATTTTCTCCTGGTCTGCTGGGTTCCTAACACATTTCAAAAACATGCATGGTAGGTCTATTGGACACTTTTCTCAATTTAAATTAAATTAGTTGTGTTTTGTGTATGAATGTGTGTCTGTGTGCCCTGCGATTGGCTAGCAACCAGTTTAGGGTGTACTCCACCTACTGCCCAGATAGCTGGAATAGGCTGCAGCATATTTGCAACCCTTGTGAAGAAAACAAATGGATGAATATTTACTAGTGGATTTTTTTCTTAACTTTTTCTTTTTACTTTGGTCTACCAGATATTTATTCTATGTTTATGTTAGAAACATGGGATTTACACACCTAAGGAGACAACCTCTTTTTTCTTTCCTCTGATGTTGTTTTATTTTTTTTCCTTTGAATTAATGCGCGTATCAAACTATTGCAGTATAGAAAATGAAGAATTGCCAGTGTAAATGCTAACGCTGAATAATAAAGTTTTATTTGCTTAAAGGGACAACGTGTAAGATTTAGACCATTTTTCATTACGGACAGCAGGAGGTGCTGCATTTACCATTGTCCATAGCTATAACAATATCATTTAATGATAACTAGACCGATGATTATATTTAAAACAGCCTGTTGGTCATTAAGGACACATTTATTGCAAGTTTTTGACATTTATAGTCATTTAATGTATTCATTTTTAATGAAAAACAGTCTAAAGCTTACACATTGTCCCTTTGAAACAACCAGTAAGAGTTAGTAAATATTTAGCAATTAAAAGCTTAGCATTCATTTACATTTGTTAAATGTAGACTGTCTACCACAGCAACTCAAACTATTCACAGCGTTTTACCTTCACTTCTGTATTTTGTTGTTGTCGTAACTTGATATTATATAACTATACTATATAACTGTTTATAAGCCCAGCATAGTGTTATAGTAATATTATGTATTTATTCCTTTAGATGTACCTTATTTCTCTGAGTACAAGTCGACCTCGCTTATAAGTCAACCACCAATCAATACTTTTGGATTCATCTCATTGTCGCTTTTCCAAGTAGTGCACACACCTGAAGTGTTAGGGTTTAATTTTTAAGATAAAGCAACGAGAGTACAGTGTTGCAAAGAAACAAACTGCTTTATTGATTAAACAAAATATGCAAGTGCAGCTCTAAGTACTTCTGTCTGCTTTAACTGTGCTGTTTGATCTTATCTATCAGAATGTGACTTAAAAATGTCATATCCTGGCTGAATTTGTGAGTTTTCCTTTTTTTTTTTTTCTAAAGAAGATATGATTAGATGACTGGGATTATCAAATTATGGACATTTTGAGTGGAGAAAAACCGTTGTGCCTGTTCACGCTTGATTTATTTGAGATACACGTCTTAGAAATCATGCCTATTAGCTCAAGTCATGATCACATCATTGTGTACATACAGTATTAGAGATTTCCATCTGTGTGTTTAAAGTCGTCAGCATTTTTGTCATACATATATACTCTTTTTCTGGCCCAAGATCGGGCCAACCGTTTAGGAGAAAGAAGGAGTAGTTTGAGACCTACAAATGTCCAAAAACGGGCAAAAGTTCTGAATTTTTTAATGTGGAACTTTTTTTCTGTACATCCAAGCATATGGCTTGCGGTGACTTTTTTTGTAGGTCTTGACTTCGTACACATGCCTAAAAAAAATCTTCGTAGTTCTTGGTCAAACTGACTGGGATTGGCTGTAATTTCTCTACTATAGGTGGTGCTGCAAGAGCCACTTTTTAAAAATTGTTTTAGAAAAAAATTTTTAGAAAAATAACGTTTTTCGCCGGGTCCAACAACTGTGCAAAATTTGGTGACTTTTTGTGCATGTTTAGGGGATGGCATGGCTCGGTGGTAGAGTGGTCGTCTACCAGCCAAAAGGCTGTGGGTTCGATCCCCGGACCATCAAGACCATGTCTAAGTGTTCTTGAGCGAGACACTGAACCCCCAGTTGCTCCTGATGCTGCGTCGTCAGTAGGTAAATGACTCGCTAGTGTAAAGCGCTTTAAGGACCTAAGGAAGAAAACCGCTATATAAGTGAATGTCCATTTACCATTTACTCAAAAGTGAGATCGTTTACGGAGAAATAATAAAATAATAGTAATTATTAATAATATTATTATCCGGTGAAAAACAAGAGGGACCTCGCAGTGGAACTCCTTGGGCCCTTCATGACTTCGACATTCCGGCCTGTCCACTTACTGCTGATAACTTATGTTAGCAAAGTGGATGTTCTGATGGTTCTGGAGCCTCCACCCACCGGACATGACTTTGAGCCCCCGTCTGTGATGTCAGGCAGTAGCTGACCATCACCATAGAGGTCATGGAGGAATCTTTTCAGGAAGCACTCATTCAGGAACCACCTGGATGTCATGGACTTGAGCAATTTTGTTGTTGTCCCACCTGAACTAGTAGTCCACGTTGGAGGGCCAAAGTTTCCTTGCCCACAAGGTGGTCTTTGCCTCCAGTTCTCCTTATTCCCACGATCTTATGTTGCTGACTCTGATGAGCTTTGTGTCTCTCTGATGGTGATCTGCAATGCTGGCATCTTTGAGATTCATCTGAGTTTTTGCTACACTGGCCCCCTGCAGCTGTGCTACATAATCAGCTGCTTGATGCCTGCTAGTTTCTTGCAAAAGCAGGATGTTTCGACCACGCACATCCTGGAGACCATCCACCTCAAACTAAGCCTGGCTGAGCTTGGAAGACGTCGTCGTACCCCCGCCACTCTGAAGCGCCTCGGCTAGACACCACTTGGAAGCAACTGGTGAGACTTTGTCTCTCGACTGGCCTGGGAACGTCTCGGGATCTTCCAGGAGGAGCTTAATGGAATGGCTGGGGAGAGGGAAGTTTGGGCTTCCCTGCGCAAGCTGCTGCCCCTGCAACCCAAACAGCAGCTAATGGATGAATGGATATTGCTGGCTGTTTAAAAGACTTGTAATCCACACACAAATTTAATGATTATCAAGATGTTGAACTAAAGCCTGAAATGTATTTATAAAAAAAAATTGGGTCACTAGTTCGCTTTAGTTCTTTTTTAGCTTGTTTTTAGTGAACTTTTTTTTTTCAGGATCTTTGTCAGTCCCTTGCTTCGAGTGGAGAATATCATATTGTTGAGGGAAAAAAAGGAAAGTACAGTGGACCCCCGTGTTACACGGTCCCTGGCTTGTGATTTTTTTCATGTTATGACGTGGAATACTGAGTTTTTTCGTACCCTCTGTTTATGCTATTATGGTACAACTGTCTTGACCCTAGGAGTTTGGCTGTATTTGTGTTGCTTTGTCTTCATCTGCAGGCATTTTTAGGCAATTGCACTTATTTTCTGTTGCCATCAAGGCATCCATGCAACGCGTCACTACAATGCTGCTCTGCTATTGGTCGGTGTCTCCTCATGGAGATGCTGGTCTGCTATTGGTCGGCCTCACTCGTTTCGTTTCAAAATGGCGGAACAGTAAAGCTTTGTTCTATCATGAGTGGTTACAAAACCATGTTTATAGTGCATTTTACTGCTTAATTCAAAGTTGAAAGGGTTAGCCTTGGGTCCCAAGATTGCTTGTGATGTTAAAGAGAGAAGAAGATGAATTATATGGAAACGATGCTGGAGATAATCAAGAAATACGAAGCTAGGCTAGCCTAGTTTACCCTTACTCGGGAATATGGGCATGACAAGCACCACTCAAAGGTAAATAAATCCGTTCTATATTTTTATTGATGAAGGTTTCTGATTGTATACATGTATATTATAAATATGTAGCACTTACTATACTATTTTGGTACCAATTTTTAATATGTATGTACAATTTTGTTTTTACCTGGGGTTCTAAACACATTACCTATTTAACATAGGTTTGGATTGCCCGCCATACGGTGAATTCGCCTTACGAGCCCAACCGCGGAACGGATTAATCTCGTAACACGGGGGCCCACTGTACCTAAGGAATAATTGTCTGCAGTGTAAAACCAAATGCTTATAATTTTTGTACCATTAACCATTAACTCATCACTGATGATGTTTGGAACTATCTTTTATCTAAACCAAGAAACATTTTGATTGATCAAATTTACTTTTCTGCTCATGCCTCAATTTCCACTTCCTGTTTCCCTTTTATAGCTCACTAATCTCTTCCATGCCCTGACCCCATGATGTCCGTTGTGAAAAGGAAATGAATGATTTGGTATTTTGCTTTTGGGGCAAAACAAACTCCCATAGAAATGTGGCAGGATGATGGTTTATTTGCTCTGCTAATGCCAGGCCTCTGTGGAATGCAGGGGGAGGGGAAGGAGGGTGCACTCCCCGTTCAAGGCAGATTGTGGGAAGAAAAAGGCTCACTGCTCTGGCATATAGATCTGTAATTTGTCGTATAAAATCTAATAACACATTTAGCAGCCAGTTAGTCAACCATTTTTGGTTATGTATTTTTTTTACAAGTGAGTGTAAGTTTGCTTGCCTATTCAGTATATTTTTTTGTTTTCTAGCTTTGCTGCACCTATTCAATTGTATTGTTGCTTGGTTGCAACTTGGGTCTTAGTTGTTTTTTTCCTGTTGTGCCGTGTGCCTGTCACAAACATGTGACTCTACTATTCATAATTCTAGTCATTGTCTCTACTTGCAAATCTTAACCTATTTGTTCCTTGGTGGGTTTGCACATGACTCTATTCCACAGCTTTTCTGACTTGCTTTTCAGCTAACTTTTTTTTTTCTTTTTAAATCATGCTTCAGCCTAGTGACCTGCGCAAGCACCGCAGGAAGGTAATTTAGAGGCCTGCCTCACCAAGTGTGTCTTCTTTCAGTACCTTTCCTCACCTCTTGTCCTAACAGTGTTTAGCTTTAGTTTCTTCCATTGTTCTGCATCAACTTACAGTGAACCCCTGCATTTTTCCATGTCAGCATTTTTTTCAAGCCTTTTGTCTTTCCTTTGCTTAGTTCACAAACTCGCAATTATGTCATTCCATCAATTTAATTTCACTGCCAGCCAAGTTAATATGAATCTTTCACACATACAGCGTTAATGGCAGTTAACAGATTCTCTTTTAGCCCTGGTATTTTTGACATTTATAGCCATCAATGGCAGTCAGTTGCCCATAAATCGATAAGAACAAGATAAAACTACTCTTCTCGTAATTTGTTGTACTGTATAGTTAATGTTATTAATAGAGGCTATCTGGTCAAATCTGTCAATTATTTGTGTCCATCTCTGATAGGGGGGTGTCTCTACCCCTGCAAATAGCGTTGGTCCATTGTACACATTTGTCATGCAAATAATTGTCCAAACCCAACTGTCATCAAGAAAGTAGTCATCATGTTTTTTTTTTTAATTATTTTATTATTTAGTATTATTATTATTGTTGTTGTTGCTATGTACAGTATTTATCTTGAGGCTTTCTTGACTGTAATGGACTACAAATGTTAAATGAAGCAAATCTCACCGTACTGTATTAACTTAAACAGTATAAAATTATATATGAATAACTAGGTCTACAAGGATGCTTTCACCTGTAGTGTACATTACACTTAAAAAAAAATGCAACATCGTCACATTTTTAATTGAACTTTTAAATGTTGATGTTAATTTTATTGCATGACGTTGTTTCACACCCTTGATTCAAATATGTTGTTAATTTCACCTATAAATTTGAGTGCTGGATCTCACCCTTTTTTTCTGCTTTGTACAGTCTGCTCAGGATGACAAAACCACTATTCAGTGTGAAACATCACCCCCCACAACACCGCGTTCTATGCGCCTCAATAGGGAAGCAGGTCATGCTGCAAGCCATGAGGACATAAGAGACATACGAGGGTCAGCCTTCTTGTCACATAAAATACATTTTATACATTAAGATTGATATGAAATAATGAAATCGTGTGGCACAAGACCGTTTTTTATTTTTTTTTTTTTTCATTTACAGTCTGATTGGTGTACAAGATGGCCAGGGTAGCAATCCCAGCAGCAGCAACAGCAGCCAGGACTCGCTCAACAAAGCTGCCAAGAAGAAGAGCATTAAGTCTTCAATTGGACGCCTTTTTGGCAAGAAGGAGAAGGGGCGGCCTAGCATTCCTGGAAAGGACTCTCCCAGTCAAGGTGAGCTAGTTGTATAAATAAAAGTGTAAAAATTCCTGTTTTTGTTGATATCACAGCCATTTTTTCCAAATGAAATTTGGATTATGGCAATATGAATTCTGCTTGTTCTTTACCACAAATGCCGTACTAGGTATTTTGCAAACAAAACAATAGTGATGTATTTATTCAGTATAGTATATCCATCAATTTTCTGAATCTCTTTTGCACAATATTAAACTTCTAGGCCACTCCTGACAGACATACGTTACACAGTAATTTCCGGTTTAGATATGTATATATAGTGTTATTTTAAATGTTTTTTTTTTTCAGACATATTAAACTACCTGCTTTTTTACTGTTCAAAGTTTGATACTCTCCAAGTAAACGCAGCTGTAGCCAAACTTCTGTGACAAGTGTACTGCCATAATCCAAGCGTACTGTATAGTAATTCTTCATGTAACTATAGTACTGTAGTTCCATCAGGTATATTAGCCATCTATCTTAGCAGCTATCTTAACATCTTGTTGTGTATATCATTATGTGAGTGCAGCACAGTGTCCAAAATGAGTCACCACAGAACCATTTAATTATGTTCAATTCTGTGCATTTCACTGTTCATCTTGCAACAAGGTGTTCAACCACCAAGTTTAACTCTTTCAGTGCCATGGACGAGAATTCTCGTCCTTTAAAATTGTAATAATGATAATAATAAATAATAACATTTTGTATGTTTTTTTTTTTTTCTTATGGGGTGGTAGCTGACTCCCTTGACCAATGCATACCTAATATAAGCCAATTGAACACAGTAATGATCACTGTGACCATTGGATGGCAGTGTATCCATATACATACAACACAGATATAACCTACATGCAATTCAAAGTAAGGAATGGAAATCAATCTTTCATATGATACCACCCATATTTACAGACATAGCATCGGCCTTGAAAGATGAGTGAAAATGCTAAATAATTGGCCTATCAGCCTATCCCAGCTTCTTTAATATTGCATTCAATGCTAGGCACTAGATCTAAGCCAACATTAAGGGCTCTTAGGCCCTGTATACATGTACTACAATACACCAGGGTTATTTAAAGTGTGATAGTTCACCCCTCTTCATGTGTTAAAAAAAATGCCCATGTAGCTTTGTTTATTTAAAAAAAAAAAAAAAAAAAAAAAACGGTGTGCCCTGGGAAATAGTCATAATGGAAATCTGATTATTCATGGTGGCTACACATAATGAAATAAAAAACATAATGAAATAAAAAACCCAAACAAGTATAGAAGATAGGGCAATCCGAAGAAATTTACTGCCCATTTTTAAAAATCCCGACTACGTTTAGACGCCACCTTAGCAGCATTAAATCTTGTTTTTTTGTTTTTAGCTGGTACTCCTGAAGCAGAGAGCTCACCTAAGGATGGCTTAGGAATGGGCACCCTGGGAGGCCCTGCAGAAAAGAACAGAAAACTACAGAAGAAGTAGGTGTTACACTTGTTGAAAGACTACATTGCACTCATCACTTACATATACAGTATTTGTGTTAATTTTAAAACCCTTAGGCTTTTGCCCAGGCTACATTTCCAGGCTGGTTCATGTAGACACTGCCTGTCTACCTGGCTCCCGCTAACTCCCATCATCTGTTTATCATTACATTCTTTCCATTCCACACAAGCGTTTCCATAGCGGTCACCTCCCACCCCCTTATCTTGTTTTAATTTTTATTATTTGCTTTAACTCTATTGTGTCACTTTTAAGTAGTTTTAATAAGTATCAATTCATGTTGTTTTTGTTTTGCCATTCTCCCTTTGTTTATTACCCTCTCTTCTCATTCTCTGTGTAGTCCAAAGACCGGGTAAGTTGATTCATAATTGCTTTTGCTTTTTCTTTCCACGTGTGTGCCCTCATTCCTGCTGTCTTTCTGAATGCCTGATCACATTTCCATGCTGCTCTTTACTTAACCTGAATGTGTATGCTGATTTTGACAAGTCTTTCGGTCCGAAAGCATGAAGTTCTTCACAAAAGGAACATGATTACCAAATATTCTTCCTTATGACCATGCAGTAGAATGCATAATCAGTCAATTGCTCTCTTCTTTAGGAAACTACTACGAGGACAAAGTTTTTACAAGCTTTACCAGTTGCTCACAATCTGTGTGCAACTTTGCATGTTTAATAATTATGAACAGCACCTTCTGACGGCAAACTATACATTTAGCATACTTACAAGGTGTTTCCATAGATTTCCCTCTCATAGGCCTCAAATGCGCATCCCAAATATCTTGAAATTTCTTCCAACTTGAATTTGAAATTGAATTTCTTGAAACTTGATTGCCCCTCAATTACATTGCTCCGTAATAATAAAGCAAGGCTGAGCATGATTAAATTGAATGTTAAATATTTGTAGACTGATTGTAAAGGTATTCTTTTTTTTAATACTTAATACACTTCCAGTTTTTATTTATTTAAGAGTAATGCTTTTTTGGAAAGGTTATTTGAATTAAATCGTAATGGTCCCTTGAGAAAAAGATCCAACATAGATTACGGTCGCACAACTAAAGAGCCATCTATTTGAACCAGCAGTTAGGACTTTAAAAGAGCTTTAAAGGTTTTGACACACGTGTGGTCTTCAAAGCCATAGGTGTTTTTCAGATTAGAAGGAATGTCATGTTTTCTTGCACTGCTTGTCTCTTTGGTTTTGCCTGTTATGTGTACGATATTGAAAATGTTTGGGTCGAACGGGCTTGTATTGCGTTTGATTTGAATTCAAATTACATATTGTTTTAATTCATGTTTTGTGTGTCAGGCACGAACTTTTAGATGAGGCGCGCAGGCAGGGCCTGCCTTTTGCCCAATGGGATGGACCAACTGTTGTTGTTTGGCTTGAGGTACAGCATTGATCAGAAAAATCGTGAAAGTGTTAACTATGTTAACTATATTTTTTGCTTTTATGAGTGTTTCATGTCTCTCTTCCTTCTGCCAGCTGTGGGTGGGCATGCCTGCTTGGTATGTAGCCGCCTGTCGCGCAAACGTAAAGAGCGGAGCCATTATGTCAGCACTTTCCGACACTGAAATCCAGAGGGAGATTGGCATCAGCAACCCGTTACATCGTTTGAAACTTCGTCTTGCCATTCAGGAAATCATGTCGCTCACCAGTCCTTCTGCCCCTCCCACTTCCAGAACGGTATTTGTCTCACACATAAGAAACACACTGTCTCACATATCTTAATCTAACTGAGCATGTACTCTCACGGATTAACATTTTCAATATTCTCTTTTTGTTATAACAACCAATGCTTCCTGGTCTTTTCTCCTCTGTCCTACACCACTGTCCCTTTTCTGCACACTTCACTCACTTATGATTGGGGGTTTCAAATGATCAGACAACAGGAAATGTTTGGGTCACACATGAAGAAATGGAAAGTTTGGCAGCTACTCCTCCAACGGTTAGTCTTTTCAGATTTGCTGGACGTTGGTTTGTTTCTCGCAGCGGTGATGACTATTGGGCATGTTCCAAGTTAGCAAAAGTTTTACAGTGGGGATCAATGGTTTGGGCACCCTAGGGCAACATTTGTATTTATGTGCATAAAGTAGCCATGTAAAAGCGGGGACAAAAACCACCAAAGGCATCGAGTTATGAAAAATACATTCTTATAATTTCTTGAAAAATTGATTTCATTTCTATTATTTACTCATTCAAAATAATCAAATCTGGAACGATTTGGGCACCTTGCACAGTTTATTTATCTTCATCCCCTTGGGAAAGCTGAGACCTAACTGTCATGGATTATTGACAGTCATTGTCTGGAATTCATTTGGCTCGAAACTGCAAACTTTGCTCAAGAAGCTTCAGAACGGTTTGTAACAGACAGTATGTAACAAAAATCTTAGGCTGTGGTGAATTATGGAAGACTTTTGTGAAGAGTGGACAAAGGTACCCTAAACAAGAAATGGACTCATAGCTGGCTACCAAAAAAAATGAAATAAGCAAAAAAAATTAGCTATCACAAATTAACTGGACTACTGATGTTTACTCTACTAAAGAAAAAAAAAAGTATTGGGTTCATGCCACACAGCAAACAAGGATGGAACATGATGAATAACTTAATTTAATGCCAGACCTGAACTGCGATCTCTACTAGTTCATATTAAAATCCTCTCAGCGCTGATTTTTTTTTTTTTTCCCAACTACAACTTCTCATCGTGATAACTCCGATGACTTTTTATTTGCATCTCTGAAATCACTGTGTGAAGGTTATTAAACTTTTAACTTTTTTACCAGGGAGTGAAACATTTCGTTGACTGAAACTAACTTTCACTGTGTGGCTACCGCATTGGGCTCCACGATTAATTTAATTTTAATCGTGATCGCAACATTGGCTGCCACGATTATTTAAGGTGATAATCGGCGATATTAACATTTAAAAAGCCAGCTACGTAGTACTGTACAGGATATGTCAAATCAAGCACTTCAGTCATCCTACCACCTAGGGGTAAACGCAAGGGACTTCATTTTGCATCGGGCAGAAAACATGGCGGAGGAGTTCTCTGGTGAATACTGTGAACAACTTCTGGCGAAGTTGTTCTTGTATGCTGTAGAGTACATTTACCTGTATGGGAGAATATCGGCCGACTGCGAGGAAAGCCGCACGTAGCAAGTGCTGTAAAACGCGCGCCGGCGTGTCTTCTTTCACGTCAAGGAGTAGGACGCGATGGCAAGGCTGAATTTGGTTTTGCTGGCGCGCTACCTTTAGATGACAATGTTGCCCACATGTTTGCATGCTAAAATCTCTTGCTTTTCTCAGCCCCTAATATGCCGTATTAGCTGTCGATTAAAACCCATTTTGAAAAGTCTGATCCCTCCATATTCACTTTGAGTGATTCTGGTACTTTTAGCAGCATCTCATTAGCACCAGTATGAGAGTGTTTGGCAAAAATTGGAATAAATTGGGTTTGAAATAACCCAAAATGACAGTTTGACTGCTAAGTCCATACTCACTTTGAGTGATCCTGATACTTTTGTGCTGTTTTTTAATTTTTTTTTCTTGCAAAAAAAAAAAAAAAAAATTGTTTCTTTGATTTGCACTCAGCAAGTTAACTGTATTGCCCTGTGTGCAAAGTTTTTGCCATAATTTTTATTTATTTTAGTTTATTATTTTCTCAGTATCAAATCTTGAAGCTATGTTGATATATACTGCTTGTTTAAAAAAAAAAAAAGTGCAGTAAATAGACATGTTTGACCAAACATGATGAATAATCGTGATCGCAAAATTAACCAAAATAATCGTATTTTTATTTTGGCCAAAATCGTGCAGTCCTACTACCGCATGTTCTAAAGTCGTCTGAAGAGCGGCCACGAAACAAAACAAAGACAAAGCTTACCTACCTTGAGAAATGTAAACAGTATGTGCGCAACTGTGAACTTAAAAATGTCAAACTCAATAGTAGATGTAAACCATATATCTCATTGAAAAACTGAAGTCGTTAGTAGCAGAAAAAAAATGCCCCATCATGTAGAAGTTTTTTATATAGCATTAATGTGCTATTCATAAATGCATCTGCTTCATTTCTATACATGAAGCTAATTTACAGCTATGGCCTCTCCATTAAGCGCAATTATGGGAATTACACATGGACTAAGCTTCCAGCATGCCAAGAAAAAGCTCAAAACCCCATCTGGGGAAAAATATGAAACCTTGAGAAGAGACCACAGCTGAGAGGAGGCCCCTTTCAGGCTGCAATAAATACCAAATGCACAACACATTGTGCCACATTGAGTAATAAGTGTCCATTGTGAAGATGACATGATACTAGGGAACTCTTGGATGAGCTCCTCCTCACAGTTAGGCCCAGTCAGTCCATCTTCACAGAATCTCTGAAGAAGGCGAAAGATAATGCTGAAACATGTCAGGTAAAACCTCTTAGAAATTTAAAGATTTTAAAGTTGTTGGTTTTTTTTTTTGAATTTTTAAGTTTCTCGCTGACTGATAAAAAGCCAAACAACAGTTGATTTGACACAATTCATCTAGTTATTTTTTCTTTCCCGTTTTTATTCACGATTGACATACAAATCAGAAAAGCGCTCGGCTGCACATAAGACACAAACTGGCGTCCAAAACGTGATTTGAATTAGGAAAGTTTTCCTCCTTCACTTTCCATTGCTAAAAGAAACATGACTGCCCCCTTCTGGGTGGCGCTTCCCATGTAATATAAATAGTGATTACTTGACATATTTCCTTATTTATCTATATGTTTTTATTCAAAGTCAGCATGTGGAAATTAGAAATTGGAAATTAATCAAAAAGCAGGAATTAGAGCTAGACTCATCCATGTTCAGACGACCCCACACACACACGCACACGCCCACGCCCACCCACCTCTATATTTGATGGGCTGTATTTGATGGTTAGCCCCAGGGGTAAGGAGGTAAAGGCAGCCCTGATCCCCACTGTACGTATATTCATGTTTGCAAACAGGTAATATCATGGCTTCACAGTGATTACTGATTCTGCATAGAGAAAAAAAAAGTAAAGTAACAATTGTGAGCTACTTGGAACAATGTCTTCGCCAAAGAGTCACATCGAAATTTTCCTGGAATGTATTTGTAGTAGAGTTTAGGGATGGGTGTGATGTGTGTGTGTCTGCTCACATTGAGTTTTGTCGTTTTCCTTTACTTTGATTTTTACAGTAAAGTTTGGCTTCCAGCGGTTCTAACCCAACACTGCAGTCTCACTAACCCAGCTTTTCTTTTCTTGTCATCATGCTCACTAACCATGCTAACACCAGGAGGACGACGAAAGTAGCTGGGCCCAGGTTTGAACATATAAATGCTAATGTTTCGATTCGCTGTGCAACTAAGCTTTTAACGTCATTGTGCCAAACCAAAACTTGTGATACTCTAAAGACACTAAACGCTATCGCTTTTGAACTGACAAGTTGTGCCCTGCATCCATTCCAGATGGGCTCAAATTAAAAATATTACAATTTTATATTTAGAGCTTATTTAGTGAGGGCTCAAGAGATTTAAGTTCAAGCAATGGTAAAACAAGACAACGTCAACATAGGCTCTATATCACAGTCATTGGTTGTGCTGCATGTATACATGAATATAACAATATGCAGAAATGGCTCTCTACAGTACTTGTGTATTTTTGTACCACAACATTACTTTTCATGGAAAACACTTACTCGGTGGGGGTCCACTGTACAGTAATGAATGAGTGCTAAACTGCAAATGTTAAAAAGTAGAAATAACATTTCCCATGCTATGCCTCTTTATTTACTCTAAGGAAAATATAATACCGGTAATCTAGGCCAACTATCTATCCAAAAATGTTATCGTATTGTGTTCTTATCAAAGTTTTAAATTGAGAGATAAGCGTATATTAATGCATCAATCTGGAGGCGGGTCCATCGGAGCCAATAGAAAAGCAATTTGCTTCTTTTTGTTGGGGAAGTCATATAAATTTCTCCTTGTGTATGCAAAATCTATGGTATTTTTATTCTGCATTTCACTTAGTGACACTGCTACAGTATATTCTGGAAAGTTACCACTTTATTAAATAAATTGTCTTTGTTCATAGATTTTCTTAATGTGCCCATGTTTCCATATTATTTATTTTTATAGACGTTGGCATACGGAGACATGAATCATGAATGGATTGGTAATGAGTGGTTACCCAGCTTGGGTTTACCGCAGTACCGGTCATATTTCATGGAGTCCCTGGTGGACGCCCGCATGCTTGATCACCTTACCAAGAAAGATCTCCGTGGACAGCTGAAAATGGTTGACAGTTTCCACAGGTAAAACACAAGTGGCGCAAAATAGTGGACCAAATGTTAGTAAATATCTAATCCACAATGCTCAATTTCTGGTCAACAGGAACAGTTTTCAGTGTGGAGTAATGTGCTTGAGGAGGCTCAATTATGACCGTAAAGAACTGGAGAGGAGAAGGGAAGAGTCTCAGCTTGAGTTTAATGGTATCAAATTCAGTAGTAAATATGCATGCATACAATATTTATCTTTCTTTCTGACAATTACGTAAAAAGAAAGTGTATACTAAGATGTACTTAGTATGTCATTGTAATACTAGTTGTAATACCATTTTTGTTTTCAGATGTGCTGGTGTGGAGTAATGAGCGCTTGATAAATTGGGTTCAGGCTATCGGACTCAAAGAGTACAGTGCCAACCTTTATGAGAGTGGTGTACATGGTGCACTGCTCTCTTTGGATGAAACCTTTGATCATAACACCCTAGCACTACTGCTGCAGATTCCCACACAGAACACTCAGGTACAGTAGCACACCAACGCTATTCCACAGGCCTCAAAATCAGCAATGTATAATATTTAGATAACAATATAAAATTTCCAAAGTCATTCTTATTACGTATCTGACCAGGTATCAGGTTCAGGTATCTGAACTCGTGTTCGCTTCTCGGTCGTACGAGTCATGCACAAGAAGTCGTGCGAATGCTTTTCAAAATAGCGTAGCTGGCTTGGAGTTGTTCCAGAGCACCCATCCACCTATCAATTTTTTCCCCTTCCATTATTTCAAAATATGAAACTGGCCATGGCTAAAAAAAAGTGCAATGGTGGCTGCTGATACCGAATCAACACACCCCCAGGTTCAACCAACCAATCGGCGTTATTTAGCAGAGTTGGCACAGCACGCGCCCCTCGAGCTACTCTGGTATGACGGGGAGACCATAGTCGCAACAAGGAGCTCAGAAGGTTCTGAGTGGAGGCTTAGCAGAATCTTCCCTACCCGGAACGTTTTTCGGTGTGAAGGGAAAGGGGAACTCAAGCTACCGGGGTAGAGCGGAAGAGCTCCTGAAGTGTGAAAAGGGCTAATGTGATACCGTTCATCTGTAGTCCTGCAGGTTGTGAACTCAGACAAATCCTAATGGACAAAAATTTTGAATACAGTACAATCTTCTTTTCATTCAAAATCTAATGTATGATTAATTTTTAACCTTTTTTTTGCCCTTGTAATCTGGATAAATTACAAACCCAATGGGCAATAATCAAACAACTTTCATGATAACGGAACAAGTGTTTTTTTTAGGAAAAGCTTAATCCAGAGCACTTTAAAGTGATAATGGGTAACAAAAAACTAGACGAGTCAGTAAAACTGAAATTCTTCTTCTTCTTTTAGGCTAGAGCAACCCTTGAGCGAGAATACAACAGTTTGCTGGCCATTGGTACGGACAGGAGGATGGAAGAGGTGATGGACAGAGCGCGTCCCCTGACCCAAGCTTCGCGAGACATGACGAACGAAGCCAACTCTCTCGGATCTTTTTTTCCCAGGATGACGACAAGAACTTCCGGCGAGCTCCTTCATGGAGAAAGAAGTTCAGGCCCAAAGACATGAGAAGCATGTCTTTGGGCGTCTCGGACACTCTGCCTGCCAATTTCAGGGTTACCAGCAGCAATGCAACATCTGCCTCCGCACAGCCAAAGAGGAGCCCAATGGATGGTAAGTGAAAGTTGTCAATGCATGCGTTTATGCTGAAAATGGCTTGTCATCCATCGTTGTGTAGCAGGATTCTATAAAATCTTACTTTTGAATTCTTCTTGAACGGCCTGTCTGCTCTGCAGTCTACGATGCTGTGACTAACGGCATGTCTTTGCATGTGATTTTTGCCAACATGCACATACAGGAAGCCAGTCTATTCAGAGGCTGGACACTGCTACTGTCAGGACCTACTCTTGTTAACATAAACCTCACACAACGGTAAGATCAAATCACGCGGGCACACAGTTGATGTCGCATCTCGAGAAGCAATCCTCTCCACAAGCTTAGCGTAGCTTTGTTGAACTTTTCAGCTCTCGTAGTGACGCATGGTTCACTCTTTTTCTTCTTTTTTTTCCCCTCCCATCCACACCTGTCCTCTGTTCTGCTTCCGATCATCTCCCTCTGTCCCGTCTCAGTTTATCCTCATTATTTCTATAGGTAACCGCTGGTCAGAAGATGAGGGGGAATTCCCTGCTTTCAAGACCAGAATGATGAACTAACAGATTTTTAAGGACATTAAAAATATGATATCACAGAGAAATCTCAGTATCCCCAGAGGACACTTTGTAGATGTATCTGCATTTCTTTTATTTATGTAAACCAATGGGACATTTATATGATTTTAGAATATAGTGTAATCTCTTTGCAGCAAACCCTTTTATTCAGCAATTTCTATTTCTTCACTTGAGCTCATCAGCTCAGATGTATGTACCTGAATGTTTCAACTGTCTGGAGTTTGTATATTTCTACCAACAGACATTTTTATCTAATCTTTTTTTTTTTTTATATATATATATATATATATATGTAATCTTCATTTGACCGGATGTATGTTTTTACCATGCTGATTTGAAATATAATCATTGACTCGTGATATAATTTAATCCTATCCAGTCACATTCTTTTTAACTGATCTTTTGTTGTTGTTGTTGCTGATTGTGTTGTCGTTGGGTTTTTTTCAATGTAAATGCAGCTTTTATATAGGTCAATGGGTGTGTGAATATCAAATTGCTGGAGACCATTTTGCAAACTGCTCAACACTGTGACCATCACCGTAGAAATAACTGCGAGCATGCCAGGTGATATTGACAAGAGATATCATGGGAAAAACATTATCGTATGTATTGAGTGTTCCCTCATTTTTTGCGGTCAATGGGGGCCAAAAAAACCTGTAAAAGTGAAATATGTGAAGTATTTAGGGCAGGTTTTATTATTCACTCCTGTTCTCATTGGTCGATGTTACGCCGGAAGACAGTCACGTGTCTTGTAAGACTTCCCGTGGCATGTGCATTTACAGTTAACTCCTCTGTTTGACATGCAGAATACCTTCACAGACCGTCTTTCTGCCCCTCCCCCCTGGGAACACTGTGTGTGTGTGTGTAGATTATATTTGTATATATATATATATATATATATATATATATATATATATATATATATATATATATATATATATATATATGTATGTATGTATATATATATATATATATATATATATATATATATATATGTATGTATATATGTATGTATATGTATATATGTATGTATATGTATGTGTGGGGGGGTGAAAATACATTGCAATGCGGAAGGAAGTATTCACCTTTCTTGAGCTTGTCAACCTTTTTCCACATTTCAGGCTTCAAACAAAGATATAAAATGTCTTTTTCTTTTTTGTTAAAAACCAACACGTGGGACACAAATGTGAACTGGAATGGAATTTATTGAATCTTTTAAACTTATTTAAGAAATAAAAAACTGAAAAATGGGGTGCGCAATATTATTCGGCCCCCTTGCCTAAATATTTTGCAGCACCGCCTATCCCTGCAATTACACCTGCACTTGGGGTACAGTTTTTGTAAAAACAGTTTTTGTACATGGGAAGACTGAAATTCTTGTCCATTCTTCCTTGCAAAACAGCGTGAGCTCAGTGACATTGGATGGAGAGCAACAATCTTAAGATCTTTCCACAGATTCTCGATTGGATTCAGATCTAGAATTTGACTTGGCCATTCTCACACCTGGATACGATTATTTGTGAACCATTCCCATGTAGATGTGGCTTTATGTTTTTCGTCATTGTCTTGTAAGATAAATCTCCGTCCCAGTCTCAGGTCTTAAGCAGGTTTTCTGACAGACTAGCCCTGTATTTAGCTCCATCCATCTTCCCATCAATTTTAACCATCTTCCCGCTGCCTGCTGAAGAAAGTCAGACTCAAACCATGATTCTGTCCCCTCTGTGTTTGGCATTGGGGATGGTGCGGTCAGGGTGATAATCAGTGTTTATGCCAAACATATCGTTTTGCATTGTGGGCGAATGTTTGATTTTGGTTTCGACTAAGCAGCGCACCTTCTTCCAAGTCTTTGGTTTGTCTCCCAAGTAGTTTCAATGGATAGCTTTGAGAAATGCCTTTCTTCTTGCCACTCTTGCATAAAGACCACAGTGCCGTGTATGACCGACCCTCACCTCAGGTGTAGATCTCGTCAGTTCATCCTCTTGGCTGTATCCCAGATCTGTTGTTTGAGATGACAGTTTTTCAATATGTTTGCTTGCACAGTGCTCCTTAAGGTGTTTAAAGCTTGGGAAATCTTTTTTTGTCCGAATCCGGCTTCAGCCTTTTCCACAACAGTTTCTCGGACCTGCCTGGTGTGATGGCCTCTGCGCTTTAAGCAACTCTGAGCCTATCACAGAGCACTTGCATTTAAACGGAGACTTTATTACACACAGGTAGATTCTATTTATCATCGGTCATTTAGGACAACATTGGATTTTCAAAGATCCTTAACCTCTGGAGTGAGTTTGAAAATAAAGGAGACGAATAATATTGCACGCCCCGCTTTTCAGTTTTATACTTGTTCAATTTTAAAATGTCCAGTAAATGTTGTCCCATGCATGATTGTGTCCCACTTCTTGTTGATTCGTGACAAGAAAATTGAAATGTTATGTTAAAATCGTTGATGCCTAAAATGTGGCAAAAGGTTAAAAAGTTCAAGGGGGCCCAAATACTCTCGCAAGGCACTGTATATGTGTGTACAGTATATATGTCTATAGCACATATATACGTTCGTGTGTGTGTGTGTGTGTGTGTGTGTGTATATTTTATTACCAAATGGATAGTTTTAAATTTTAAGAAACTAAAGCCATATAAATAGTAGCAGAAAAAAAATCTAGGGCCAAGTGGAAAAAAAACATTGCAGATTCTCTTTCACCTCACATTCATCCCTCTCCTTTTCCCATCACTGCCACCTTTTACCAATTGCTTCAAACAGAAATAGGGCTCTCAAAAGGTGAGGGCGCATCTGCATACTAGGTTTATTGGTTTATTGTATCCATTCATAACTGAAGACCAGTTGCTTTGGCGGACCAATTTCACCGAAGCCTCTGTCAATCCCAACTGCAAGTAGACACACACACATATATATATATATATATATATATATATATATATATATATATATATATATATATATATATATATATATTTTTTTTTTACTTTTTACGAAGAATTTATATTTAGCCTTATTTGTTTAACTAGACTGTCTTCTGTGTTTTTATTTATTACACAGTAACTCACTTGTCTCTTCACTATCGTGTGTGTGTGTGTGTGTGTGTGTCCCACACTAAGCCCAATGTCAGTTGGGGAGAAAACCACTTTTTCTTTAACACTTTGTAGTCTACTCTACAAATTCTGTTTTCATTTTTGTAATTTCTCATTGATGCCCTGTGAAAATCATGTTGCTATTAATAGTCCTCCTCTTCCCTTTTGAATTGTCTGATCATGTAACAATGTACAGTCTGAGTACTTCTAAACTATTTTTATCACAGTATTATTTATTGCATACTTTCAATAAAATACTGAAACATTTTCCTTTTCAGATAAAGTTCAAAATGATTTTTCAATATTGTATGCTATGGTCTTGGTTTTAGCTTTGACATGGACAAAGTGTCTAAATGATTCTTCTGTAGGACCTTAACACATAATAAGCCATGTTTAAATTTAGTAAGGAAAAATACAATTAGTGTTTGCGCAAATGATGAGCAGGAAGGATTTAAATGGAAGTAGTGTCATTTTGTCATGTTAATAACAAGCACTATGTGTTATAATTGGGCAGCCATGATCAATGTAGCCGCTAAAGTCAGGGTAGACGCACTAACATTTCTGTAAGATAAAAAAAAAAAAAAAAGAATGGTGACTTATCAGTGAGTTCGACTTGTACTCAGAGAAACGCATGGCTCGGCGGTAGAGTGGTCGTGACCCAGCCGAGAGGCTGTGGGTTCGATCCCCCGACCATCATGACCATGTCGAAGTGTCCTTGAGCAAGACACTCGAACCCCTAAATGCTCCTGATGCTGCATCATCAGTAGGTAAATGACGAGTTAGTGTAAAGCGCTTTGAGTACCCCAAGGTAGAAACGCGCTATATAAGCGAAAGTCCATTTACCATCAAATACAGTAGCTGTTATTTTGTCGTAAAATGACTCCAGATTATTTTTGTTTACAAAAAAGAAAAAAAAAGGCATATATTACTTGTTTACAAGTCTGGAACACTCTGAAAATTAGTTTAAAAATTCCCACTTCCATTTCCACCAAGAAATAACATTGGAACCGCATATCCCATAGACCCCGATACTTGTACAAAAAAATGTGCTGGAGAATTAAATTATCCCCGTTATCACGCCTACAGTAAATCAGTGTAATTTATTGGGACATACATATACAGCACATATTCTAAATATATTTCCGCAGTACTAGAAGGTTAATCGAGGTGAAATTGTACAACGCAGCCTACCTTGATGACAGTCGTACCTTCATTGGCTTGTTCTGAATGGAAAAATTGCTAAATGCAATCAATCAGCCAAAGCGACTAGTCACTGACGGAACTCCCATCGTTAGCGAGGCCGTGTGCCATGTTTCAGGTCGTGCAGACTGACTGAGGACCGTCTGTCCTGACCCTGACCAATGGACGTAAACCTGCTTAAAGTACTCGCCGAAAATGTGAAAGCTGGTGGTGCAAGTTTTGTCAGCAATTGCCCAGCTCTGTCAGCAACATTTGCCATCCCGCAATGATGTCACTTAGAAAAAGTGTAGTTGAATTCCTATGTCGGGAAGGAAGCACCTTTGTCTTTCCGGAATGACATGCAACATAGGTGAAAGGAAGGTGGCATAAAGATGAATAAGAAATTTGACTTTCCTGTGAAGCTTCCCTTTATGTACAAAAAGTTTAAAAATGCAATCATAGTAAAAGTAACTGCCATATTTATTCAATTGAAATAGGAATATTTACTTAAAGTATTATGACTTGTGAAGACTTTTGCATTATGGGAGTCTAGGCGAAGCCAATTATCAAAGTCATTGAAAGGCTTGCAAATGTTGGCCGCTAGTGATACCCGGTGGGTTTCGCGTGTCACAAAAACGGCGCCCCATTCGCGAGTTGCAGTTGAAACAACTAATGCAAATATCGGGGGAAATGCATGATAAACCATTGGGTTTTTAATATGTTCAAAATTGACAATACAGTGATCCCTCCTACTTCGCGGTTTCAGATATCACGGTCTCAGTACGTCGCTGTTTTTTCCAGGAAAAATAAAAAATATTTCAAAATAAAAAATCATTTAAAAAATTGAAAAAAGCAAAAAAGTACATTATACAATACTGTATTGATCAAATAACGAAGTAATATTCGTTAATAACTATGTTAAGAATTCTTCAAGCGTTAGAGTTCGTGACGTTTTTTTATCTTATTTTGAAATGCATGCTTTTTATTTGTCGGGTCGCGTTGCATTTCCGTTTCCTGTTTTACGTTCTCGGTGCTTCATTCGGCTGGTTACGGTGACGTAGAGAATGACAACGTAAACTCATATTTATAGTTTATTATCATGTTGATAACGCACGCTACTGCCTATGTTTGGTAAGCGATGAGTGTTTATTCTGTTTATGTGTTCGTTTGTGTAGAGGTTACACTTTATAGTTAGTAGTTGTTAGTTGTTGCGAATGTCGGCTAAAAATACATTTTAACCGCGAAATAGGGGGGATCACTGTATTTCCAATTTTGAATGGCAGTAAATGAGCCTCACGTGGGCTAAATTTGACACCTATAGAGTGTAACTCCACTCCTGTTTGCAAGCATTTAGAGGGGACAAGCAGCATGGCATATTGAAAGTCGTGATGTCTTGACTTCTTGACACTCCTAGTGTTTTTTGAATGCTTTTCCTGACATCACACATAAAAAGAAAAAAAAACATCTAAAAGCCCGAGTTGCGTCAAAATTTTCTCCAGGGATTAAGCCACATTGTGTAGAATTTCTAGCTTGCCATTTACTGTTGTTACAGTACATGACACGGCATGGTATCACAGGGAGACCATGAATACGAGTGAACGCAAATACAATTTGCCTTTGGTTTCAGTGCACAATAGCGTGAAATCTACAAAACTTGGCAAATATGTCAACATCAGTTAGTTACCCTGGGCTTACACGGACATAAAGCAACTGAAAACACAACTCTTATCAGTCAAGTAGAATACAGGACAGCGATCCAGGCAAACGAGGATTAACTGCAGGCAACAACACAGCACGTGCGGTGGCCATTCGCCATACAAGGAAGCAGCAAGGTAAGGTAAATGCGTTGTATCGCAACGTCATTGCTGACATTTTGTGTTTGGTGGGTGAACTCAAATGCATAGAATAGCCACTGTAATTCCCCAAATATAAGACATGCCCTTAATTTTGGGGTCAAATTCTGATTATTTTCTATGTTACCGTGTCTAAGACACACCAACAATTTGAGAGCAATGTAAAAACCTTAGCAAAATACGTTAACTCTCATCTTCCTAAACGCTTCATATTGTGTTCATATTCGTTTTAAATTCAGATTTCCAACATTGTGAGTGGTCAGTGAATGCCTGGCCAGTGTAACTGAATGCACTCCAAGCAGTTGTTTTTCCTTTGTTGCACAGCATCTGTGTTTCACCAAGTTTATGGTTGTATGTATACCGTATACCAAAATACCGCAATTCATAAACGAGTCAATTAGAATATCTTTCCATGTTCTATAACCAGAACACTTGGCTGAATTCCTTGCCACACTTGAATCAGCCTGAGAGATAACTTTTACATGTTCCTTTCTGTTTTACTAATACTACAGTGTGAACAAGGATGGAATCGGATGTTGGTTCAGTCTGCTCACTTCTTAAAAAAAAAATGCGGTAACAACGTCTGCTAACACGAGCTGCTGTTAGCTGCAACAGGCACCTGCTGCTAACAGCCGATTGAAGTCCGCCCTCCAGCTCATCATGTTACGGTAATTATTGTAATTTGTAAGTAAGACTTTGGCAGATATAAAAATGCACATCCGTGCATCAAAACTCGGCTTATGCGGCTAACCGATCAATCTTCCTCAAATGGTGTTGAATATCAAATAAATTAAAAAATATATACATACAATTTTTAAGTTACCATTTAGAGGATATACACATACTTTTTGTCTTTATTTATGGGGAAAGAATGCGTCATATTTGGTGAATTATGCTCATCCTAACAAAATTGGATTCCATGAAAAATTTGAATTGAGCATTAAGCCCTTTGATGTGAACATAGGCCCATAAACATTTTTTGGGACCTGTCAATTAAACATGACTTGTCTTGGTCTGCTTCAGGGTTGGTCTATTGGACAATTTTTTTTAGAATTGATCAGATTTTAGGCAAAAAACAGGGTATATCAGCTTCTCAGATGCAACAATCAAAATGATTGCATCTCATCTAATGAATGACAAATCTGAATTAATAGTATACGGATTTCACATTTTAGAATAGCGCACACACAACATGTAGAATTGTCATAAAGCGAATTTTGTTTTACACATTATGCACTGTAAGTAGTTTAATGTTCACTGGTTTCAGTTTTTCCATTTTGTCTTCTTTACCTGGTCTTGGGTGTGTGTCTTGGATTAGGCCTGCAACTAACTCAATTTATCGTGCTTTCATAACGATTTCAACATTTGATTCACAATGAATCACAGAAACAAATTCAAAATTTGTATTGCTTTATCCAAAAACTGTAAATTATTTCAAACTGACAGCAAAGATACCGTATGAATAAAAATGGTGAAAATTTGTTGGGGCCATTACGTCACCAAATTTTGATTGTATTCCAAAGTAACAGTATTTTGTTTTGATGCAGCGCAGTCACTGCGCTTTCATGGAGGCATACAAAAATTGGATCATTTCTGTTGATGTTGAAATTCTGAGCATTTGGACAGATTTATTGAAAAAAGAAATAAAAAAATATATATCGCTGAAATTTGTCATAAGTTAGTTGTCGTAGCACCATGGGCAGCAGAGTGGATTGAATGGTGAACAAATGTTTAAAAAAATTAAGAACCTTGTACAGTGTGGATACTGTGTGTATACCACCAAAACCCCAGTTTTCTTACGATTCCATTTTCTAATTGAAAAAACAAACATGAACATTCAGAGAAAAAATGAAACTAAATCTTTCTCATTCCAACTCAATGCTTCTGCTCATTCAGGACATTACCAACTATTTTTCATTCGTTTCCCAATTCACAGTTTACATAACTAAGTTTGTAAGTCTTGGTCAGCAGTAATAGCTAGCTAAACAGGCTCAACGCTAACATTAGCGCATAGTTGCAACCCTCTGATTAGAGTAAATGTACGTATTTATAACATGTAATAAAGTGCAGCAATGATATATAAGCTGTACTAATCAAACTTAAAGTATGATACCGACTACTGATGTATAAATAGCAGAAAATCAGAAAAGTAAAGGTTGACTTTTCAAGAATTTTGAACGCAAAGTGTCCTCCAATTCTGGAATGACCTCTATGGCTCGAGAGCTGTCATGGCTCTATGGCGCCGCTCTAGTGGCCCCCTGAAGCTTTTTCAAAAATGTATGAAGACTGAAATAGGTGTGGGGAATTTCTTTTTATTTATTTTTTTGGGGGGGTATAGTTTACAAGCATGCCACAAAGATGCTTAATGTTTTCTAATACTGTAAAAATGTGTATAATAAATGTTCAATTCCAACATTTGTGTCAAGGGCGACGCAAGTTTATTTCAGATGGATAAACTGCTGCTGTTAAAAAATTAAAAAAAAAAAACATAAAATAAACAGCGGATGTTCTTTCGCGCTGGTATTTACTTGGCTGACTCAACTCTGGAACTAAAATGAAAAAGAGGTGGATATGGTCGGCGAATATTTTGTCTTCTACGGGCGGTATGCGGGCAGTGCGATATGTACGAATTTCTTCCGTCATCACAAGTTTTTCTCAAGTCATGTTTCCCTGCTTGGGCGGAGCCAGTGTGAGAGCACAGAATAAGCAAGGCATGCTTAGAAATGCATCAATGAAGGAAAATAACACTCTTGAGGATGTTTAGGGTGAGAAATCAACATTGTTGCATTGTTAAAAGCTCCAAAAAGTTCACTTTTTATCATAGTGCTGTGTTAAATCTAATTTTCTAACTAATTATTTTCTAACTAATTTTCTTTCTTTTTTTTTTCTTTTTTTTTTTTTTTTTAAATCATTCTGCTCCGGAGTGGCTTTGGTACATCCACTGTTACGATTAAATCAAATGGGAATTTTGAGAAGTCAAATTTAGTTTTTTGTATTCTTCTCGTATAAATATGCGAAGTAATTTTCGTGATATGAAGGGGGAAAAAACGTACAGAACCGACCGTGTCTTGAGGTTTACTGTCTTCGATAAAATAGAATAGATTTCTCCCAGATTTTTGTCGTATTTTTTCACGAATTACGTCACAGATCTGTTTCATGCACGCGTGAAGAGCACTTTCACCAGTCTCCTGTGCCGGAACGTGTGGATAAGTGCTATCTGTGTATTCCCGCCATAAAAGAGTAGTATTCCAAACTGCTGGATGCATATTAACACAACATGGAAACATGTTGCATGCATTTTTTTTTTTTTGAAAAAGAACGTTTCATGTGTGCTCAGAGATGTCAATGATATGTGGCTTCTGAAGAATAAATAGAATTTTTCTATTTTAATGATTTCCTTGTTTTTTCCCCAGTCATTTTAATATATATGCCATAGATTTTTTTTTAATCAAACATTGGCCAATATATCACAATACCTATCGCAATACACCTTTGCTGTACTGTATTGCAATATATCGCAATACACTTTCAAGACGCAATACCTAGCACTATAAGTTAGTTAGTTACACCATTCCGAAACCAAAAGAGGTTTCTGATCTTCCCTTTTGCTCTTTCGTGTAAAGCTGATAATAATCACAGCTGACATGATCACAGATAAGGAGCACGCACTACCCAAGACCACAGAGCTGAGCGTTTCCTTGATTTCCATTCGTCTTCTGCTCAATCTGGTTTCCCCAGAAACTGACAAGAAATGAATGCAGATATTAGATCATGCAGTAAGCAAACAGGAAAATACATGTGTTCTTTATGGAGCCACCTGGCGCGGGAGCGTCGCTGTTTTTCATCGCGTCAACATATTTCATGTCGGCGTTTTTTCTCACGTCAGCTTGATTCGTCACAACATGCGGTGATTTCATGACACCGTTGTTGTGGTGGACAGCTCCACTGGGAACAGCCTCACTGATGAATTGAAAAGGGCCCTGAGTAAAGGATCGGGTGAAAGACGGTATGCCCGTTTCTCGTCTGCGCCTACGAAACTGCTCATCGAGACAACCCATGGCGCATCTGGAGTTCGGATTGTTCGTGTTGCACACGAGGACAGTGCAGGTGACGTAGACCTGGAAGATATACCTGTGTTAATTTAGGAGCAATGATAGTAATTACCGTAACTCCCCAAATATAAGACGCACCTGTGTATAAAATGCACCCTTAATTTTGGGGTCAAATTTTGATAGTTTCTGTTACCGCGTATGCACCTTATACACGGTATACCTTGTACACACCAACACTTTGGCAAGAATGTAAAAACCATAGCAAAACATACTACCGTAATTCCCCAAATATAAGGCGCCCCTTGATTTTGAGATCAAATTCTGGTATTTTCTATTTTATCGTGCACAAGATTTACCAACACTTTGGCAACACTGTAAAAACAGTAGCAACGAGGAGTTTAGCAACAAAAACCACAGCAGGTGTTTGATCCTTGAATTGACCAATAAATATCCTGGTTCAATTCAAGCTGGAGTTTAAACAGTCGTTCTCATCATGCTGTTTTTCACATTTTAACATCATGAGACCAAGACGGCACCGAACAATGGATCAATATTGCGACGCTGCAAACAGGACATTCTCAGACAAAAGTGGCCGCTGAGATTGGCGTGTCACAGATTTTGATTTTGCTGCACAAATTTAGCCCATTATGGGCTTAATTACTGCCAATAAAAAAATATGAACTATTGTCAATTTTGGACATATTCAAACCCGATGTTTTACCATGCATTTCCCCCTGATTTTTGCATTAATTCTTTCAATGGCAACTTGCGAACAACAGAGTGCGATAGAAATTTTGGTGTTGAAACCTTAAAACCACCAGAGGGCGCTAGCGGGCAACTTATTCCATTTGCAAGCCTTCAATGACTTGATATTTTATATTAACAGGATATTGACTTGACTTGAGTCAATATCCTGACTCACATAATGCTAAGTTTTGGCTATGCATTGTGGGACTTGTCAAAAGGCTTCGATCCAAGAGCTAAATGTTGAAGGAAAGCATGGTCTGCACGCTAGATGACCTGCATCTTTTTGCATCATCGTCAAGAGACGCTGTTGTCAAGCTGTAATTAACGCACAAGGGCAATGACAAGATGTTGAGGCGTTGAAAGTTTTTGTTGCGGTGGAACTACCATTGTTGTTAGCTTTTGTTTCAATAACTTTTTGAGATGAGGAAATCACTTGTGCATTCTTCTACTTAAATGTCTTACGCTCATGATTTATCACTGTAGCATGAATTTATTGCTTTTACTATAAATTTCACCTTAATGCCAATTACCCTTAACTGTTTGTGAGTAGGTTATGATGTAGTATTTTGATATTGAATCTGAGTCGCAACAAAATAGGAACAGGTCCATCATAAAAAAAAAAAAAAGTCTGAATTTGAATGACATTCTGTATATTAACGTTTGGGGGTCATTCGCGTACTACAAGCAGTTTACTAGATTTTAATTAACCAGCATGTTCGTGGGTCGAATAAAAATGTATACGAATGATTTGTTGACGATCTTATTGCGGTGAGTGAACTTAATGCACAGTTGATAAACAGTAGTTTACAGACACAGCAGTTAAATGGAAGATATACGGAGTTGTGTTATTCAGTCACCTGATCATTGTTATCGTCAAATCTGAATGCTTCAAAAGCCAAGTGGTATGACATTTTATCAATTGTTTTGATTCTTAAAGAATGATCCTTGACACACCTGTGAGAAAGAAAAAAAAAAACACATTATATTGATCGCACAGTGATTTCACTCTTTCCTGTGAATGCCTATGAATGTGTTAAAACTATAGGCACCCTAATTTTAGGGTACTACGCTGGTTGATGAAAAAATAAACATGGACAACCCAAGAAAATGATGAATGTACAGCACGATAGGAGGACAAGTTTTGTGTAGGCAAGTTCAATATTCACTTTTGCTAGCGATAGCATTTTGCATCAATACTCACCCCTCCTTGATAAGGTCGTAGAAGTCAGCATTGTCAGGGTTGTCATCAGGGGTGGCTCTACAGGAATCCAGGAACAAAGTTACATTTGCTAGTGTGGATTCTGCCTTGAGGCCCAAATAAATGTTTTGAAGAAAGTCGACCTGTACTGGATAAGCAGTGGGCTGCACTTTACTTGTGAAGTTGCCATCTGTATAAATGTCAAATGAATAGCTAAACCTGTCGGCTGTGGAGTCGCTGAAAATGTAATCGGAGTCCTCAATGTCATAATTTGAGGAGATGCTGGCTGTTTTGGGGATTTGGCAAGAGAACTCAATCTTCACCGTTCTTCTTCGAAATATAATATTCAATGGATCTCGTAAGGTTTGGATCTGATTCTTGAAAGAAATAAACTTTGCTTCATCCTGTTTTTTGGAGAAATAGAAGTGATGTGAAAGTGCCTCCATTGTTGTGTTATGATTGTGATCAAATTGAAAATATGCTGGAAGAAAAGAGTCAGTACCTCAATTGTTGTGCCACAGTTGCTGAACAACACTGAGCCAATGATGTGAGTGGCGTTATAAGTGACCAAGCATGAAGGATCGTTCAGTGAGAGATAGTTCACATCCACATCCGGCAATGCAACTCTCTCAATGGTAACCATCATCTGGTTGGCTGTGCATGTCACAACTGGTTTACCTGTGATAACATTTCATGGAAATATTACCGTAATATTTCATGCAAATATTAACCAATATTATCCATCCCATCTGTACATTTTCCAGAAGGGTCGCAGGCTTGCTGGTGCCTATCCCAGCTGACTTCGGGGCAGTAGGCGGGGGACACCCTGAACTGGTTGCCAGCCAATTGCAGGGCACACAGAACGAACAACCGTTCACGCACCCAATCCCACCTAAGGACAATTTATGTTTTTGAGTGTGGGAGGAAGCTGGAGTGCCTGGAGAGAACCCAATATATATATATATATATATATATATATATATATATATATATATATATATATATATATATATATATATATATATATATATATATATATATATATATATATATCACGGAAGCACTAAGTCTGCTATTGGTCGGCGTCACAGTTTACAAAATTACAGTTTACAAAATGGCACACAAAATGAACTATAAATACGTTTTTGTGAGCACTCACAAGCGAACAAAGCTATATATATATATATATATATATATATATATATATATATATATATATATATATATATATATATATATATATATATATAAAATTAATTTGAATTAACAAACCATGAGAGGTTCTTCTTGGTTTGCTCACCATGACAACAACACACCTCATCTCTGATTGGCTGAAATAGAAAGCAGATTAAAAAAGATTTGACATGTTTTGTACCATGATAAACAACTAAATCAAACGTCAATATTGAGGACTCACGATTCATTTGTCTCTGCACTGAAGCAAACTGGTACAGTTCTGTATGCGTCGCTATGTTGTGGTGTCCAAGTTAAGGTAAGTTCAGCTTTTCCGTGCTCACCATCACTGAACTCTTTTTCCATTGTGCTAGGGCCACTGACCTGAAAGTCATTAATGCTTCGAGAAAACAAACAGTAAAAAAAAGACTATTTCTTTCTGAATGTGGACATTGGTAAAGCATTCGTAAATTTAGAGCTGATAGCAATAATGAGCGATAAATGTAAGGAAGACCTACGTTGCATGATAAGCCTGTGCTTTGGCATGAAGAATGAATTTGTCACCAAGTGCAGCATGTAGCACATGGCCATGTTTTGGTGTTGGGTCCAAGAACTTGGGTTGCACGTGACCAGGTTCACAATTTGGCAGAAAAGGGAGGACTGAAACAAAGGCAGAATTACTGAGACACAGAAAAAAAACCACACATTACTTTGTTTGTGTGTTTTGTTGGGCAAAGCTATACAATGCTTAGGCCATAGGTGTCAAGCTCCAGTCCTTGAGGGTCGATATCCCGCATGTTTTCCGGTTTTCTCTCCCCAACACACCTGATTCGAATGATTAGTTCATTAACAGAAGCTTGAAAATGATCCTAATCACTTGAATCAGGTGTGTTTGAGAGAGAGGGTTCAAAACATGCAGGATACCGGCCCTCGAGGAGTGGAGTTGGACACCTATGGCTTAGGCCAGGGGTGGGCAACTCCAGGCCTCGAGGGCCGGTTTCCTGTATGTTTTCCAGTTTTCTTTCCCTAACACACCTGATTTAAACCATTAGCTCATCAACAAGCTCTGCTGGAGCTTGAGAATAATCCTAATCATTTGATTCAGGTGTGTTTGAGAGAGAAAACAGGAAAACATGCAGGACACCGGCCCCCGAGGCCTGGAGTTGCCCACCCCTGGCTTAGGCCATGGATGTAGTGAATTTGCATTGTTGTTCCAGTATCTTCACTACCTATACACTGTGTTTTTTATTATGTAATTATATTACAATGTGTTTAAAATACTTGGCCAGTATCTTACTATGAAATGTGTGCCATTAGAATCACCTGCAAGGATATGACTCTTGACTAATGACAGTATGTGTCAACCAATTAACTTATCTCATTCATATTTTAGTTAAAAGTCATTTGAGCCCGGGTTACCGGTGAATCTTTACACCAAGTTTGTTACTATGTTGCCCTTTTCATGCAGTACTTAGTATGAAAGGGTCGCGAGGCAGCAGCGCTGGACTGGCACGTTCACACAAAAAAAAGAAAAGAAAAGCATTTTGACTTAGACCAGGGGTGTCAAACTCATTTTTATCGTGGGCCACTATGTAGTTATAGTTTCTGCTGGTGGGCTGTTATGAATTTTTAAGCATGATTGTCACACATTGTCCTAGTCTTGACATCACAGGCCATTAAAAACTGATCAAAAGAGGAATTGGTGACAAAAAAATGTTTGATGCTTATCCTTTTTTATTGATTGATTGATTGATTGATTGATTGATTGATTGATTGATTGATTGATTGATTGATTTAGAGCGATCTGGCTCCTGGGTCTTGAGTTTGATACTTATGACTTAGACTGACCGACCCACTGGACCCCTTTTGTGCCCACTTGAGGTTATTATCTAGTAAAATAAGCCTTTACCGGGCACAGCAGCCACTTTTGGCCGGTAGTCTAAACAGGCAAAACTTCCCAAAGCATTTGTCACAGCCATTGCTTAAATTCTAACATACTCCTAAATTTCTCTAACATCATGAAAATTCTTGCCTGTTTAGAACTTCTAAACTTGTGCTAAATACAGGCCGACTTTTCCTGTTTAGACTAGGGGTGCCCAAGTCTGGTCCTCGCGAGCCACTGTCCAGCTTGTTTTCCATGGAACCCTCATCCGGTACACCTGATTTAAATGTTCAGCTAATAACCACGCTTTGCAAAAGTCTGATAATAATCACGGTTACTTGAATCAGGTGTACCGGATGAGGGTTACATGAAAAACAGGCCTTGAACCGGGCTTAGGCCCCCCAATTTACTTTATCAACCGAAAGCAGCCGCTGTGCCCAGTAAAGGGTTAAAGTCGGCAAAATATTGTTTTTTACTTCGACCTGATCCTGCTTGTATTATAAATGTGGGCAAGATAAATGTGTATGATATACAGTATCTTTAAACCATGACTGTTGATGCTATGATAAAACAATGACTTTTCAGCCATGTTGTTTGCTTGCTGTGGTGTGCAAATAATGGATATATTTCTCAATCACTGCAACATCAAACATTCTATTCCAAGGACTGATTTTGAATTGCATATTCACACATGACTCTGGCCATCCCTGGCTACCTTGCACTGTACCTCTGATGTTAATTGGTTCAGTTTGCTGGTTTTATGGTAAGTAGTAGGAGTATGGCAAAAAAAAAAAAAAATCATCAGAATCACTATACTCATTTACTACGATTTAAATTGATTTTAACGGTCATTAAATCAATATTTTAAAAAAACAACAACAAAAAAACTGAACTCGATACTATTCCAACTAACTGTTGTTTTGAAGAAATGCTTTTATTTTGCCGCAAGCTGTGTAAACAGGAAGTGTGTTGCTAGTGTGGGTGTTCCACAGTTTGGAAATACACTTATCCGTGCACAGCAAGACGCATATTAAACTTCTATAGGGATATAACTTCTTTCCCCTATCCCGGGTTCAAATTACTTTGTAGCCGCGACTAATATTTCTGCTGTCTTCATAACAAATAAATCAACGACGACAGGAGTAGTGATCAATCATGTCTTCTGCTTTCCCTCACACCCAACAAACCCGCACTCTCGCTGCGCACGTAAAGAAAACTAGTTTACCAGGAAAAAATATTCATACGGAACAGAACGCAAACGGTCCGTTATCAAACAACACAACACAAAATGTCAGCATGTCCGCAAAACAAAAGAAGATTAAAAAAAAAACAATGTATGCAAACTTCAAATTAATTCATAAACATATGTTACTCACATACATGTAAATGAGTGAAAATACTGCCTCTACTGTTACTAAATAATATGTTAAAAGCAACTGTGATTGATAATGCTCCCGATATGCGTAGAGATGAACCAACTGCCACAAATTTCATGCTTACTCCAGACTATTAATTTAGCCGCTCACTTGAAAAAGTTCATTTTCATATCTTGTTTGTCATAAATGTACTGAGAATGTACTGAGAAATATGTACTGAAAAATGTACTGAGAAATATGAATATTTTTTACTTGAAATTACAATGTACCTTGTTCAGCCTTTTTTTTTAAATTTTATTTTACACTATATAAGCTATATTGTATACAGTTTATTGTTAGCTTAAAAAAATAGTAGTTGTCCACATGCTACTTTTGTGGAATCAAAACTTTATGTAAAAAACAAAAAATAACACCGTCTCTCTTTGTTTTTCTGTCTTGCAAAGATAACCCACATAGTATTCTTTGCACTTTTATGGATTGAAACAAAAATCATTTTAAATTAATTGAACCAAAATTTGTTGAGAATCGAAAATCAATCCAGAATTGAATCGGAGAACCCAAAATCTCAATCGAATTGAATCATGAGACAGTCAAAGATTCCCACCCCCGGTAATTAGATTGAGTGTTCCTTGTAAATTGCGGGCTAGTCGCTCAAGGAGAATGGATAAATAATAAATAAATAGCACCACGTGGATAAGATATCGACTCATCAGGCATCTGATTTGAATGCCAGATGGTCAGTCCAGCCCTACGCAGTAGGACGGCCAGACAACTGTGCCCCGGTAGCCAGCATGCTTAGAGGCACAGAGGAAAAAAACAACAGAAAGCGTGAATGCTTGTGTCCTTAATGAATGACTCTGAACTTGGGATAGTCTCATCTTATGTATAGGAGCTTCAGTTTCATCGAGATGATTTCAAGGCACAGTATATTTGAGGGTTTAGGTTAAAGCTTGGGACGCTGATGTACCGCGATTATCATGGCTTCCTCCCTTGACTTTCTCTTTAAGAACGAACATTTAACTATGTATTTATTTCTTATGGTTTTATGATTTTGAATATGTAAATAGTTACTTACTTTCCAGTAGGAACTGCAGTTTTAGCTTGCAAAGAGGTGTTGTGTTTTCATCGGAGTCCTCCCAGTATGTAGACCCAGTTGCAAAGGATAAACTGATTTTTTTGGTGGGGAAATCCATAAGTATTATTTCAAATACGTAGACACCATCACTGACATGCCCAGTCTTTTCTAGTGTACAAGTATTCTGCATAAACAAATGTGAAACAGTACAGATCATTTCCATTCATGTTATACTATTATTTGATAACTTTGTATTCTGAATGTAGAGATGTGGATAATTCCTGAATTGGAGGACATTTTACATCCTACCCATCAAATTTGAAACAATCCACAACATACACATCACTAAAACATGTTGTTTCTGCCCCAAAAAGAGAGAATTGATTGCTTGAAAATGGTTTTAAAATGCCACCGTGGTCTAATAACCCCCTAAAATGCTCATTTGTCTTGTCACGCCCATTAAAAACCAAACTGATTCTCAAATAAAACCGTTAAAACAACATATGTTTATTTATTTCATTGTTTTCTCTTGTAACTGGCGCAGCATTTGTTTTGCTAAAACATACAGTATTTCCAATAATAATTATTACTCAAGCAATGCATGTCCCACAACATTCATGCAAACCTTTTAACACAAATGTTTTGCCATAGTACACAAAGAACCAGTAAAGCACATGATATGCTGGACTTGACGTCATCAGAGTTTTCCAAAAGAAAGGAGCAAAGATTTGTGCTCTCCTCCATTTTTCATCTTTTACATAGAGAGAGTTAACCTTAAATCTCTTTCTTTCTCATGCAACACTGTTATGCATATGATCAGAATAAGACAATTACCCATCTGTCTGTCTTTCCGTCCGTTATTCAGCTGCTTATCCTCACTGGGATCCCTGGCTTGCTGGTTCCTATCTGAGCCAACTTCGGGCAGTTGGCGGTGGACACCCTGGACTGGTTGCCAGCCAATCGCAGGCCACACAAAGACATACAAGCAGTCACACACCCAATCACACCTTTAGGCAATGTAATACACTTATGCATATTTTTGGAATGTGGGAGGAAGCTACAGTGCCTGGACAAGACCCATGCGAGCAAGGGGAGAACACGCAAACTCCACACAGGAAGGCCGGTCCAAGCTGGAATTGAACCCAGGACCTCTGAACTGTGAGGTAGCCGTGCTAACCTGTCTACCACCATTTTTTTTTCTCAAAAATGAAGGCCAAAAGTATGGGTGCGTCCTATAAACAGTAACTTAAAAATTTGTTGGTTTTTTTTCGACACCAATCGAGGAAGATTGATCTGTCAACCACATAAGCCAAGTTTTGATGCACAGATGTGCATTTTTATATCGACCATATTCTCACTTATAATAATTACGATAACAGGATAAGCTAGAGGAGGACGCCAGTTGGCTGTTAGCAGCAGATGCCTGTTGCAGCTAACAGCAGTAGCGTGCTAGCTGAGGTTGTTACGACATTACAGTGGGCCCCTGTGTTACGAGATTAATCCATTCTGCGGTTGGGGGCGTAAGGCGAATTCGCCATATGACGGGCAATCCAAACCTATGTTAAATAGCTAATGCATTTAGAACCCCAGGTAAAAACATCAAAATTGTACATGCATATTAAAATTTGTACCACAATAGTATAGTAAGTGCTACTTATACATAATATACATGTATACAATCAGAAAACATCATAGATAAAAAATATAGAAAGGATTTATATAACTTTGAGTGGCGCTTATTATGCCCATATTCCCTTATAAGGGTTAGCTCCAACATTGTTTCCATGTCAATTATTTTCTTACTTGTCTCTTTAACATCACTAGCAATCTTGGCACCCATGGCTAACTCTTTCAACTTTGAATTAATCAGTAAAATGCATTATAAATATGATTTTGTAAACACTCACAATCGAACGAAGCTTTACCGTTTCGCCATTTTAAACAAATGAGGCCAACCAATAGCAGACCAGCATTGTAGTCACGCGTTGCATGGAAGCAGTTAGACGGCAATAGTAATTTACCTAAAAACGCCGGCAGATGGAGGCAAAACAACACAAATACAGCCAAGCCCCTAGGGTCATGACGGTTATTTTGGTTGCATAACCGGGAAAATGTCATGAAGAGGGGATGAAAAAACGTAGTACAGTATTTCACTTCGCAACATGAAAATGTCGTAAATCAGGGAAGTTGTAACACGGGGGTCCACTGTGTTTCTTGCGCCTTACGTATGTTTCAGATTTCCCACATTGTGAGCAGTCAGTGAATGCGCATGAAGCAGTTCCTTTACTTTGTGATGCAGCTCGTGTTCCTCTTACCATAAATATCCAAAGTTGCCCAGCATCCGTGTTGCAACAACTTTATGAGTGTGTCTATATGTCAAAAGACTGCAATTAATAAATTAACAAATGGAATAACTTTTCCCGTTTTCTAACCGAAGCATTTGGCTGCACACCTTGCCACTCTTAACATCGTATCCTTTACATGATGCTCTCAGTTTTAGTAATATTCCAGTGTGTGAGCTCGAATGGACTCGGACGTTGGTTCAGCCAGCTTTCTTCTTTTATTGAAAATACTGTGGACCCCCGTGTTACAACGTCCCTGATTTATGTTATTTTAATGTGGAATACTGAATTTTTTCATCCCTTTTTGTGACATTTTCCCATTTTGCAACTGTCATGACCTGTCACAGTTCACCAGTTCAGCCACCTCACTCCCAGCCTCACCTGCTCAGCCCTCCTGCTAATCAGCCCAAACACTAACACCTGCTGCCACTCACCCGCCTAGTATAAAGCCCGCTCACTTCCATCCACAACCTGCCAGATTGTCTCTATGCATCACGCCGAGCTTTCCAGCGACTCCTCCTGCCAGCCTGCCCGTTGCCTGATCCTGTTTGTTCCTGACCACCCGACTGCCCGCCGAATTGACCGAAGTATTGGTATTTCGACCCTGTCTGCCTCTGACCACCCGCTAGCCTACCGTCTTAATCCGTCTGCCCGAGCCCTCCTCCTGTCCCGCTCCCTCAGCCCGGCTCCCAGCCAAGACCCGCTCTCCTGACTCCGAGACCCCCTAGACTTCTTCGCCACGCTCTCGTCGGCTTCCACAAACCACCTGCACATTCTGTTTAATAAACTTTCTGCATTTGCCCTTACCAGTTGTGCGTGCGCTTGGGTCCTATCTCCTCCCGCCGTCACAATGACCATAGGGGCTTGGCTGTATTTGTGTTTCGTCTCCAGCTGCAGGCGTTTTTAGGTAATTACACTTAGTTTCAGTTGCCGTCCCTGCAACGCGTCAGTACAATTCTGCCGTAAAACTAAGAAAAATAAAACATACAGTGAAACCCCTAGATACGAACGCTTGCACAAAACATTCATTTTACGAGTAAAAATGGAGAAATAATTCAATATACGAACAATAACTTGCATGCTCCTAGAGACAACTTGAAATTCTCGCACGTAGTAAACATGCCATACCACTGCACCAGTATCCTACTCTGCCATTGGTCAGAATCCCTCACATTAATTGTAGCTCACTAGTGTACAACTTTCTCACCTTAGTTTAATAAGCCCACATCATTATTCGCAATCCGAAGACAACGCAGGCGAAGGGACATGGCAGCAAGTAGACCTACGTCTAGATTTCAAGGCTTCACCTGAGTGATTTGATGAATTTAAAAGGGCTTGCATTCATCCGTGGTACGACATGAGCCAGCTTTCAGCACTAACGTGCTAACGCTCAACACTTCCCATAAAGCACTAAAAGTAAAATGAGCTCATCAATCCTTTGTTAATTACATATTATACATTAATCAGTAGACCTGAAAATCTGAAAAATTAAGGTTTACTTTTGAAGAATTGTAAAGTTCAAATATCCTCCAAATCTGGAATTACTCAGGTACAGTCGACCTCTGTATCCCTGTGGTTCAAGGATTCACCCCCCCTCCTCTCCCTAGTTTGGTCAACTGTATAGTGTACATAATTCTCAATGCAACTTGGTCTGATGGTTCTATGCTTACATGAAAAGCTTCAGTTGTGCTGCATTTTTAGGGAATTGGTGCAGTATCATAATATTAAGGAATTACCTCATTCAGAGTAAAGTTATGAACTGCAGCATCCGAAGACAAATGACACTTCACATGATCTCCATCTGGATCATACGCTAAAAGATGAATATTTGAAAAACAGTTCTGGGGCACCCTGAATTTAAAAAAAAAAATGCACATAATTTATAGTTAACATAAAATTCATCAGTCCTTTATAAGTCATTTGAAACTACATTTTAGCTGATGCATTTGCTGACCTCTACTTCAACCATATACACAATTAACTGTTTTATCAATTTGAATGCTTTTGTCTTGGTTTTTTTTTTTAATACAACTAGATTATATATTACTATTGCTTACTGAGTTTTAAAGAACAATCATATACCTTAGTGAAGACACTGTAGTGGTTACAGGACAGTTGTTACTGGCTTGAGTGTCTGATCGTGTTCTGAGGTCCAAATGAGCATAGGCTGTCCATTTAGTTTTCATGTTGTTGTTTGTTCCCCAGCAGCAACCAGTGTTACTGGAAAGAATTGTTGCAAATCTCTCACTGGTCTTTAGCATATACACCCTAAAACCGTGTATTTTCAACATACTGGTAACATAGTGCTACTCCATAGGGTTGACACAACTGACTGTGAAGAGAATGCAGATGCATGAACTATTATCAAGTCACTTCCTGGCCACTCCACATCTACAGGAAATGTTTGCTCTCTGTGATCTTTCTGCCATTTTTTCGTGCATGCGATAAAATGTTCAGGATTTTTATTTTTATTTTTATTGCTATTTATTTACTTCCTCAATTACGGAATGTAATCTGCTACTTGAGAAGTGAACTCGAAAATGAACATAAGAATTTCATTGTGGTATATTAATACTATACAATAAAACTCTTCAGTCTTGAATGACGCTGTCAGATTTAAAATGGACTTGACTCAAACTGTAAATGAACTTGTTACCTTCTTTAACATGAAAAGATTTTAAATTGGTCCAAACTGAGTGGGTTCAGCACAGCATTTTGACATAAGTTCCCTTTCATTTTTGTTATATGACTACTATGAACACTGTTTCAGCTCAGTAAATTAATTGGCATTTTTTTCTTAAGACTGAACAAATCCCTCACGCGTTAATCTGCCTCACCACCAGTCCTTTTACCGCATGCACATACGCACTTTACAAGTACTGCACAGTGCAGGAAAGCTGCTAACAACATAATATTTTGCACTACATATTTTGCACTGTCATTCTCATATGTTATAGTTTCTTCCACTCATCTACTCCATAATATGTTCAGAATCTGAGTCTATTCCTTCATTAGTGCTTCATTATCACTGCTCTTATTGCCCTGTTACTGTTTTATTGCCTACTTTATTATTTGCTCCATTGTGTGGAGTGTAAGTCTGCTCGGGGAAGTCAACAAAATTTCATTGTGTAGTGTTACTATGAATATAACAATAAAACTCTTGAAACTGTTCCTTATACAAGATGAATATGAAGAAATGGTGACTTACAAAACAAATACAGTACATACAATACATAGTTAGAAAATGCCAATGCTCATTTAAAGGGTCATGTGGAATTCATTGAAATTAAAAAAAAAAAAAAAGTTTATACAATTAAACAAATAGCATGGATTTACACATCTTTAGTTATGTACCTCAGAGAAATATGGGACACATTCAGTAAGACGTTTGCCATTGAATGTCCCTCAGACTGACACCACCTGCCCTGCCCTGTGTTGTCCTGGTCTGTTTGTTCGACAACACTGTTGACGAAGCTTGTACACTCCTCACATATAAAAGATGATGGATGAACACAGTTATTCTTGCCATTCTGCCTGTGATGGAAGGCCACCTACAGAAGAAAGTTGTAGACAATATATCAGATAGATGAGACATGATGCCTGTTGCTATTTCCAGGGTGTTGGGGCGGGGCTCTTCTTGTCCTGCTTTAACTAGAACGTCAATATAGATGGACGATACTTGATTTGGGACGGTATGCAACAAAATTCCCCTCATATATTGAATTTCTATAGTGCTCAACTTGTTTTGGGTAACAGGAAAGCTCTACTGTGATCTATTCTTGAGTACACACTTCATCATCTGTCACAGGACTGACACAAAGGCAACCATTCACACTCACATGCAAAACCACAGTGGATATCTAAAGTCAAAAACTCCTGTTTAAATGCTAGGTTTTTGTGATATAAAAAAAAAAATCAGTCTAATATGTTATTATTTCAAAACCTTTTCCACCAGTAATGTAACTAATAGTATGTGAAACACAAACAGCAAAAATACAGAGTAAATACAAATAAGTAGAATAAACAAATGAGATAATGTGGTTGCACAAGTGTGCACAATCACCCAGATAGCAAAAAATGTCAACCAATGTAGAAAATGGTTTGGCTGAAGATTAAATCTACTTTGGCCGAACATAGGAATTATCCAGAAAGGGCAAGGTTGATAAATTGTAGAATTGTTTGATTTCCAACCATGAATTAAAAAAAAAGTCCTACTTAAAAGGAATTGCAGTCATGTAATATATAATTATCAAATTAATATTACAGGCCTGTCCCAGACAGAATACCTTGCCCAACACATCTTAACACAACTTTGCTTTTGACAAAATAATGTTGACTCAACTGATAGATCATCAGCTTTCAACCAAAACCACATGAACCTTAATTCAACGTTGATTTAACATCTTTTGCTTTCCGAAACTCTTTCAGAATGAATTAATGAACAGACAATACATTTTTGCCCTAAATTTGCAAATTTGAGTTCATCGTACTTATCTCTTAATGCCACCTGTTGAAAGCAACATGTATTTTATTGCAAATTTCACTCAAAGCCTCAAGTAAAAAAAACATTACATGAACAGTGGAGCACAATACCTTCATGTTTCCAACAGGGTCCTTGAGAGGCTGAGAAAAACTAATACTATCCCCATAGAAATCTTCAGATAGAGTTAGCTCCAGTACTGCCAACAGCAACACAGGTATGGCTCCTGCTTCCATTATTTCATCAAGAATCTGTTCAAAGCATGCTCAGTCACTTTCAGAGCTCTGAATAGGCGTTTCTTTTGGAGTACACCCAACAGGTCAAACCTGATACTAATTAAAAAACAAAACAAAACAAAACCAAAAAAAAACCTCAGCACAAACATGCCTTGCTAATCTCATCTTGTCAAATTGTTTCAGTCTAATTATGTTGGTGTCATAAGTGATTCAAAGTTATTATTGAAACCACATATAAAAAAAAAAAAAGCCTCACAATGAAGTCAAATCTAATCCCTGTACTCTGTAGTATTAGAGACATTCACCATCAAATGTCCAAACAGGCAGAAAAATGTACCTGCCCATAGAATGTTTTTTCACATATCCCCTACTCAAGCAAATGTTATATCTTTGAAACCTTAACAATACCATTACAAACTAAATATTTCAGATCACAAACCAATTTGCTCAGGGAAAACAAGGTTAAATATTAATATCCAAGACATTCACGATGAACTTCTCTTTGTGATTTTATTAACATTTGAGTATATGACTGCAACAGAACCAGATGTGTAGCAAGGGGACGTGTATAGTCAAATATATTCATATCGACCAGTGGTTCCTAACCTGGGTCCGATGGAACCTAAGGTTCGATGGGTCAGTGAGCGGTTCGACAGATCAGGCCACACATTGTGTATATGCTTCCATAAAAAGCTTTTTCATATTGCATTTAGCAGTGAAATTTTTAGTTTTCCAATTACAAAGGGATACGTGAATGTATGTTTGGAGGTTTTATGGGTTGATACCGCCAACAAGGTTAAGAATCACTTATATAGACCTCAAAACCCCATCTGGGGGAAAATGGTTCGATATAAGGCATTTTGCAAGTGCAAAATGCAAACATTTGAGGCTAGACATGGAAAGACACGAGAACAGTGCGCTACAATAGTCAAGGTGTGACATGAAAAACGCCATGTATTAATGTCTCTGCATCACTAGGAGACATGATAGGACGGATCTTAGCAATATTACAAAGATGGATACAGTTCTCGTAATATGTTGCGTCGAATAATACTCTCAAGACTTTTTGCTGAGTCACTTTGGGTAATAGTACATTTATCAAGAGCCAGAGTGGTGTTCTTAAACTAGTGTCTGTGAGGCAGACAAGCAAACCACTCTTCCACTGAGCTACCCTTGTATTATGTATTTTACAGTTTAAGGGCAATGCTTCTCAAAAATATTTTGCAACGCCCCACCCCCAGGAAAGAGAAAAACATTCGCCCCCCCCCCCCCCCCCCCCCCTCTCCACTTGCCACAACGACAGTAAGATTAACTATAAAAATGGTATAAGTATACCTAAAACTTTCCATTTTGACATTAAAAATGCAATATAAATCAATTTCAACAACTTTTTAACTATTTTTGAGCATTTACACAGTTACAGGTTAAACTGAAAAAAAACACAAAAACTGAAAAAAAACTGCATCAAAGTGCCTAAAATAATGCCTATTTTATTGCAATTACACTTCACATTGAAAAAACAAAGCCTTTCTGTGGTATGATTACTGAAATAATACTGTTCCTCATATACATCAATGAATTAAAACTAAAACTAACTACAACAATATTACACTTGGTTTACATTATTTTAATTTTTTGCATGTACCTGTGGGAGCTTTCAATCAATCAATCAATCAAAATATATTTATCACCAAAGTCTCAAAGGGCTTCACAGGTGAAAAGAGGTCATGTCGAGACTTCTTTTGAAAAAAGAAGTCATACAGAGACATCTTTTTGGTGTAAAGTACACAACAGCATCCCCTGTCAAAGCTCCCAGAAGGAGAAGGAAAAACTCAAACTGCATTTTGTACAGACTGCAGGCTTTTGACACAGGACATGGGAAGCCCAGAAAATAAAATGTTGCAATAGTCAAGGCGCGACGTAACAAATGCACGAATTAATGTTTCAGCATCGCTAGGAGACAGAATAGGGCGAATTTTAGTGGTATTACGAAGGTGAAAAAACGCCGTTCTTGCCGTGTTATTAATATGTGTCTGAAAAGAGAGAGTTGAGTCAATTATCATGCCTAGGTTTTTTTGCAAAACTACTTTGGGCAATAGTGCAGTTATCCTGGTTCAGAGTGGTATTCTTAATAAAGTGCTGATGACGAGCAGGGCCAATAATTAACATCTCTGTTTTACTAGGGTTGAGCAGAAAATTGGAAGACATCCATTGTATATCTTGGCACGGCAGGCCTCCACTTTACTGCACTTGCACGGATCTGTTATTTCTAAAGGCATATACAGTTGGGTATCATCAGCATAGCAATGAAAAGTAATAGCATGTTTAAGTATAATATCGCCAAGAGGAATCATGTAGATGTTGAACAGTAAGGGACCAAGTACTGAGCCCTGCGGGACACCACATTAGACGGAGAAAGATTCAGAGATCGCATTGCCATAAGAGACACTATGGGTCTTTCCCAGGATGTAAGATCTGAACCAAGAAAGTGCTGATCCCGAGATACCAACACATGATTTAGGACGTTCTATAAGAATGATGATCAATAGTGTCAAATGCGGCTCTAAGGTCAAGCAATCATAATATTGATGAGATGTTGGAATCCATGGCTAAGAGATGATGATTGGTCACTTTTAAGGGCTGTCTCAGTTGAGTGGTTGGCCCTAAACCTGATTGAAGGAGTTCAAATCTATTGTTATCTATCATGAAATCGCTAAGATGTTGTGCTATAACTTTCTCAAGAATTTTGGCAATAAATGGAAGATGTGACGCTGGTCTATAATTAAAGAGATTTTCAGGATCTAGGTGAGGTTTCTTAAGTAATGGTTCAATAACGGCCGTCTTAAAAGCTTCAGGTACAATGTCAGAGGAGAGCGACAGATTGAGAATATTCAAGGCAGATGATCCTAAAATCGGGAATAAGTCTTTAACGAGTTTGCCTGGAAGCGGGTCGAGCATGCAGGATGTTGGCTTTGCTGCATTAACCAGGTGTGTAAGACACTCCGGGGATACTAAATCAAACTGGGACAGGGTTACCAGACTTTCATGAGCCTGATTACCCAAACTAGCATCAGCAGTCACAGAACCCGAGAGGGTAAGTGGCGCTGTCTTTTTATTTCGTCCCTTATTAACTGTATCCGCTGAGTAAAGAATTGCATGAAATCGTGTGCTGAATGGAGGGAACTATGATTAATCTGCTGCTGTTGCATTACATATTTGGGGTTGTATTTATTAAGACCAATCAACTTGGAAAAGTAATTTGGTTTAGCTAACCTAAGAGCTTCTTTATATTTTGCACCAGGCCTGACAGAAAACCTCGAGTTTGGTTGTTCGCCACTTACGCTCAAGTTTTCTACTTATCAATTCGAACGTGCGCGTTTCATCCGTAAACCACGGAGTGTGCCGCTTCGGGCGAGTTCTAAGCCTTAAATGTGCAACAGAGGGAATTTAAAAGAACCGTATTACCGTAGCTTTAAGGGCATTACGGTAAATGCAACACATTCTGCTGTCCGAAGCTATAACAGACGACCTGCGGAGTGCCACCCCCATGTAATATGATTTAATAACTAGACCTACGATTATATTGAAAAAATTCTGTTGGTCATTAAGAACACATTTTTTTGCATGTTTTTGAAATGTATTTTATTTTTTTTTAATGAAATACGGTCCAAATCTTAATAGTGTCACTAACAAGATCAATGTCTTCACATAATCTTGGTAACCCTTCATATTACTCAGGAACGAGAGTGCCAAAATTCAATAAATACATCATTCTCTAATTGTTATAACATCTTTCATGAAATGTTTTATTATACTTCTAAATATTTAATGAACCATACATCAGACCATTTTAATGAGTGTTGCGGTGTTTCATGAATTCATATTTTGTCAACCTCTTATTTCTTTTGATTAAAAAAATCATGACACTTTTATACATTTTGTCAATATCGGTCCTCCATAGATCCATGCGAGACGTTTCTTGCTTGCGTACCAGTTTGGGACACAAGACTTCCCGTAGTTACATCATCGCATGGAAATTGTCCGAGTGGCAAGATGGCTACCGAACCAAACAAGACTGAAATTCTAACTATTTTCAAACGACTGAGATCCATTCCCACCAACAAGGTAATGCAGTACACATTTCCTGTACGTAGACGATCCGGTCGGTGTCTGACAGTCGTCGGACTAGCTTCTAGTTTCATGGAGAGGCCCAGCTCCTCGGTCGCAATTAGCTGTAGCTAACAGCTACTAGCCGGCCGGTGAAGCAGCAAACATGGAAGGCCACGTATACGATTGTGTTGGCAGCTGGAAGCGAATAAGAATTGACACCTATGCTACATCGAAATCGAAAATGAACCCCTTGTATCAGGCAACTTTTCTACACTTTGGTAGATCGCGGTTACGTTTTCATGCGTAATAGGCAAGCTGACAGTTTGACAGGTGTTTTACAGTGTTTGGCTTCACGTCACGTCCTACTGCAGTATTGGATTTTATTGTACGTTTCCATGGATTACTTACCTCCAGTCAGTTAATTAAAGGGAGGTGACAGCATTTCCTAAATATTCTATATACTGTAACTGTGGTCAGTTAATAAAGAGATGTGGAGAAATTTGTTCAGAGCTGCAGACTTTTAAAATGCATACGTATGTACTGTTCCCCAACAGGTGTGTTTTGACTGTTCTGCAAAAAACCCGAGCTGGGCGAGTATTCCCTATGGCGTCTTCTTGTGTATTGACTGCTCTGGAATCCACCGGTCCCTCGGAGTGCACCTGAGTTTTATCAGGTGAGCTACAGCTTTTTTCTTTTTAAACCTTCTATCACGTAAAAAGGATGACATATGTACAAGACCACTTCAAGTTTTGCTGCAGGGTTCTTAAGTATGTAAATTAGTTAAATAATTTGATGCAATACATTTCCACGTCATGAAATGATGAAAAATTGGAACAATTGTATAGGAAAATATTTCCAACAAGTATTGTCTCCATTCCAACACTGTTGCAACACTTTCTATTTTTTAAAACAGATTATTTTAATGTGTAAATGTTTGAAGTACCCAGGTTAGAAATTCAATTCAAAAGCTAATTCAAACCTGTCAAGGGACGAGCGAGTAGCAATACAAAGTACAGCGGTACCTTGAGATTTTTTTTTTGTCCAGTTACAGAAAAATCTAATTTATACCAAGCTAAAAAAAAAAAAAGAACTAAAATTGGAACCTTCGACACTCAAAAGCAATTGCAGAGGAAAGCAAACAGCATAAAGTACTGTACAAATTAAACAGAAGGAAACGAGACAAGAATAAATGGCAGAAAATGTTACTACGTACATACAGCTTAAAAGTTCAGGCTGGAGGAGGGGGTGTTGTTCAGTGGAAGGAATAGAACCTTGATGAATGAAAATTCGAGGATATTGTCACAGTCAAGAGTGTGAGCAGGGGTAGACGTTTTAGAGGAAATTGGTTCTCTAGCGATAATACTTCTTCACAGCCGAACTGAATTTTTATTTCTATTTTGTAGTTCTTCTCATTTAGGAGACTTTTGCTTTTGCCCCCCCCCCTAGATCCACTGAGTTGGATTCCAACTGGAACTGGTTTCAGCTCAGGTGTATGCAGGTTGGAGGCAATGCCAATGCAGTAAGTTGACACTGGTCTGACAGGTACAGCACAAGTTTAGCCTAAATCAAGTGGAATTTCAAAAATGCATACTTTAGTCAGTTCCCCATTGTCCCATTGTAAGACATGCTTGAGATAACTAAATTTGTCTTTCTGTTTGAAGACTGCATTTTTCCGCCAGCATGGCTGCTCCACAAATGACACAAATGCCAAGTATAACAGCCGCGCAGCACAGATGTATAGAGAGAAGATTCGGCAACAAGCAAATGCTGCACTGTCCAAGTATGGAACAGAAGTGAGTAGAACCAGTTAGAAAGAATGCGCTATACCATTTTGGCAGTTGCTATTCTATCATGCGGTAGTTTGTTTTATTTTGAATGCTGACCTGTGACCGCTACATCACTGTGTCTTGTATCAGCGGTTATATAAGAGGTTCCAGTGCGTATGCCACATTGTAGCCCATGTTCAGAGTCCACACGGTGTAAACTAATGATGCTATCCTGCATAGCTGCCAATGTGCTATCAGTGTACGCATTCCATTTCTAGCGAAGGGGCCATAATTGATGATTGTCCTCATCCTTCCTCTTTCTTTGCAGCTATGGATTGACTCTTCAGGAGGAAGCACTGCAGCACCCCCTGAAAAGAAAGAACAAGACTTCTTCTTAGAACACACCCAGGTGGGTTATGAAAATATAAGTCCTCTTAAATTTTCACACTAGGTTTGGGAGAGCCGCTTGACGATAAAAGTACAATTCTCTTTTCACGCGCAAATTGATAATAGAAAACTTTTAGACGTTTCTAAACTTTCAACTGTGGATTAAATGTATTGTTGCTGCCGTACATCATTAAGGTTTCAACTTAAAGGGACGCCCGTAAATTTTACGTGTATGTCTCCATTGGTTGTAATGATTTTATTCACCGCTAGCCCAGATACAGTGTTCCCTCGTTTTTTGTGGTTAATGGGGACTGGAAAACTCCAGCGAAAAGTGAAATCTTTGAAGTAGAACTGCCCACGCTCTACCCCCTCCCCTACATGTTAAGTTCTGCACATTTCTCAGACACAAGTGCGCAGCCTCAGTCGACTAGTTCTGGCCAAAAACGCTCTTATATAGTACCAGATGTAGAAGAGCAGTCGTTTAATTTGAAGCAAACGTGCCTTCATTTAAACAAGATTTTGTGTTAGGGCTGCTTCAGACTCCATCTTAGAACTGAGCGTGGGAGTGTTGCAGTGCACCATGCACAGCTGTGAAGTGCTGGTCCTTTGGGGAAAAAAAAAAAAAAGAGCACAGAGGGAGCAAAAAGTGAAGCACGATGTAGCGAGGGAACACTAATGGATTTTTTATTATATAGCAGCTCAGTAAAAATGAATCTTTTGATGTCTATTGCCATCAATCACTACCATTGACAGCAACAGAAATCAAATGATTAATTCAATAAAAGCCTAGAGGGGAAAAGCGCTTAAAAGCTTAAAGTTCAGAAGGAAAAATATATATGGTTCAATAGGGAAAATGACAACCGATTGTATTTTGGTTACACTGGATTGTAATAATGTAAGAGGGAAAAACAAAGACAAGCACTACTTTTGTGTGCCTAAACCTATTAATTCAGACTTTATTCAGCAATAAATAATGTGAGTGCCTTAATAATAAGAGGAAAAACAAAGACTGGCACTACTTGTGTGATTAAACCCATTAATTCAGAATGTAAATTCATCTCAGAAAGGTGGCTGCATAGCATGGGTATCGGACACTCTGTGAAAAAGAGCAAATCGACCTAGGGAGGATACACATTTTTAGCGTGCAGTAGCAAAAAGAGATGGAAGGAAATCTTTCTCCCAGAGACAGCTCTGAGGTGAATTGTCTTCTTAATAATCTTGCAGTTTGAAGCTAAACATGTATATTCTGCACCAGATTAATACATAATGAATTGCAAATCTGAAAAGGGGTGATGAGAAAAGACACCGCTTACCATGCCAAGATAACCTAGGTAGCGTGTTAAGCACCATATTAAGAGCTTGGGTAGCGAAAAAGGGGGGCTTGGTTGGTGGGTGATCCTTTGAACATCAAAATATAAGAGCAATTTCTAGATTACATTTCAAGAAAGAACGGTCTTCTCTGCAGTCATAAAACCTACCGGTTATATAGCTGATCGGGAGCGCATGTATCGGAATGCATGTATTCTGATCAGCAGCCTCCATTTTGGCCTAGCTCTCTTCAATGCAACACAGCGTTTTCTTTGACAAATCAGTCTTGCCATTTTCGTTGCGAATCAGACCATTTCTGGCTCAAATAAATATCCATGTCACTTTTCCACTGACTTTCGTCAGAATACTCAATTTTAGCAATGACAACAACGATCTGGTATATATCACTTGATGCGGCAAGGAATGGCCCTGTCAATGACTTGACGTCACGTCCGTTCCCAAAATGTCCGTTCTTTAAAAGTAATCGGGGTGATTTTGGCCTAACCGTTTTGGCAGACAAAGGTTGAGACACAGAAATTGGAACACCAGCTATTTATCAACCTTTATTATATTGCATCCTTTACCCAAGACCTCAATTTGGATCCCCGCAGGTACACTTTAACGATACTCTTCCATATTGGTTTATTTCAGTAAAATATTTACCCAAATGCAGGTATTTTAAAAATTTACTAATGTGCTTGGAAATCACATCACCACATTTTTACATTTATTACAACAAAAACTTATGTAAAAAAATATACATCCTCATGGGAAAAAACAGTGTCCCTTTCATAAAGAGCAGTAGACACACATCTCCCTCAGCTAACATTTCTTTGACTTCAAAATCCAAAGAGTGGCTTAGCTAAGGCGATCAAATTAAAATTCCTACCTGAAGGTTGCTGGCTTGGTTGTCAGTACCTCACTGACATGAAACCGACCAACCGAGTTGATCAACAATGTCTGAGTGAGCTTCTAACTGTTTGTGTCACAAGGTCTTTGTGAATCTCTGATTGTGCACTCTGATATTGTCCTCTCCGAAGTCTTCAAGAGAACTACATTGTTCCTTGATCATCTGCCCGTTGCATCACACTGCAAGATTAAATGTAATTTAAGCTTTGTGACGTAAAGTGTGTGTCATTTGCAGTCCGTTGTTGATCTTCATGGAACTTTAGTGCTCTCTTGTTGTTGATCTTCATGGAACTTTAGTGCTCTCTTACATTCCCTCTGAATTTAGTCACAGATAGAAATTTCGGAACATGATGGTTGAAATATTTCATTCTGAAGTGGTCATCTAATAACCAATAAGTTGTGGGTTGGATCCCCGACCATTTTGACCATGTATTATTAAACAAGGGACTGAACTCCTGGTTGCTCCTGTTGCTGTGTCATCAGAAGGTAAATGAGTAGTCGGCGTAAAGCACTTTTAAGTACCTTAGGTAGAAAAGTGCTATATAAGTTAAATGCCATTTGGCATGTTCTTATTTCATCCTCAATTATGAATTAATGCAGGTTGCCCAAATGTCATTAAAACTCTTTCATATCATTTGGTAGCACCAATAGCAAATTTAGACATTATTCACATTAAAGATTTAAGAAATGTTGATTTTGTTGACTGTTTAATGTTTGAATGATTTCAGTCTTGTAATGAATGGAGCATGACACCAGCCTTGGAGCAGAATGGAGCCACTGTCACTGTGCAGCTGAAGGACACTGTGGCCAAAAGCCAAGATGACAACCGTTAGTAGAACTCGAACCGTCAGAATTATTGCACCAGCTTTGCTCCTAACATAGCCATTAGGTGGACAATTGATTTCACTCAGTGCAGCGCTCAACATGTAATGTAAAGGTACCTCTAAAAACAAAACAAAACAAAACACATGTAATGGTCTATGCTTTTTCTCAAATCATTTCAGAAAGTGAAAGCAACATTCCAGAGATCATTACGCATAGTGAAATATTCATCCATTTTTTCAACCGCTTATCCTCGCTAGGATTGCAGGCGTGCTGGCGCCTATTTCAGCTGTATTTGGCTACACCCTGAATTAGTTGCCAGCCCGTTGCAGGGCACGCAATGACAAACAACCATTTGTACTCTTAACCCTCTGATGCACAACATATTCACACCCCTGTTAATGCACAACATGGGTCAAAAATGACCCCCATCTAGTTCTCATGTTATTTCCTGCCGCCGGAGTTTTTCTTTGCTGCATCTTTTGAAATTGATGTATTTCATGATTTATTAATCCAAATATTCTTTAAAAATCTTGTTTTTCATTGCCACAAATCATTATTTATATTTTTTCTGCCATATCTTATGAACAAAAGTTATTTTTGTGACACTACATCAAGTTTACCATCATGGGTCAAAAATGACCCATTTATCCAAGTGCAATTTAAAAACAAACGAAGGGATATTGTGTAATATTTTTCTTCAAATAGTTATTTTAGATGCTATCCAGGGCAAACAATCCATACATTTGTTATAAGAAACGTGTAATTTTGCCAAACATCTGACAGATAACCAACAATGAACATGAATTTGATCAGAGGAAAATAAAACAGCACTGATTACATCATAAGAGCACAAACTGTAAATTCAGTTCTTACAATTCCTCACAAGTATCACAAATGACCACTGTACGTTTGTGCTCCTTGCACACGGGCTTCTTGCACCGGGAACAGCAGCTGTTGGCTTTTCGGTCTTTGGCAGATGGGCAGATCGCACACCTCTTCCTCTTTGCTGTGCCCTTGTCCTCTTTTTGTCCAGTGCTGCTTTGTTTTTCTATTCGGCATCTTCCCATTGCTTCTATCATATGCTTTTGGGGTGTGGGTGTGCACTCCAAGCGGCTCTTCATATGTGGCATGACCAGCTCTTTGCCCAGCAAAACTTGATGAACAGTCGGCGTGCATTAGTGACACCAGCCATGTAACCAGGGTGTTCTGTGGTGTAGCATGTGTAAGCATTGAGAGTGGCAATATATTGTACCACAGAACCATAGGCCATCTTCATGTTCTCCGCTTGCATTTGTAGGTGTCAACCATCTCTCCATGCGAACAGCTCTCCCAAGGCCACATGCCAGTTCTTCTCCCCCTTTCGTTCTATTGTAGTAGTGAATCACTCTCGGGTTTCTTCTTTGGAGTGTCATCCACTGCTTCGTCATTGTGCATTGTACAACAGCCTTTTCTTTCTTCTGCACATAGCTCACCATGGTCATGTTACCATTGAACCCGAATTCTGAGCTATGAATCAGCCGTGATTTGGATGGTTTCATGATTGGTGGTATGTCTGGCTTGTTCTGGCGAAGAGTCCCTACAATAGTCAGGTTCTTCTCATGGAGCTTCTCAGCCAGAGTGACACTGGTGAAATAGAACAGCTCTTGCAAGGCCACATCCCAGTTCTTCTTCCCCCCTGAAAGCAGGGTCAAACCAAAAAAGGCCATGAATTTCTCTTTCTTTATATTCCTCCACACTTTCCTAAGTGTCAGAGGTCCATATGATGTTTCATTGATCTTTTGGTGAAACAGCTCTGGATCCAGGTGTAGGTTTGTCCTGGGTAACTTCTGAGAACGCTATAGCTTTTTATTCTGCTGGAAGTGGGGGGATTCTCATTTCAGTAAGACCCCTTTTGACTGGGTCTATTGGACTTGGTCTGCGTTTCCTCTTCTGAGGACTCATCATCGGATGAGTCACCTATGTCTATGTCTTCTTCGTCTTGGAGAGCTGGACTTGAAGACACACTCACATCTTCAACTTGGGCCAGTGGCACATAGTCATCATCCTCAGATACTTCAGACTCTGAATCATTCCCAATCGCCTCCTCATCTTTTTCTTCAAACAGCATCTTTAGAGCAATCTCAGCTGTAAATTGCTGAGTTGCTTTACTAAACAGATGTGTTGAGTAGAGATGCACATTGACGAGATTTGCAAGTGTTAGATGACCAGGTGTTCGCACCAAATACATCCCTAATTACAAACATGCCAAATTTCAAAAGGTTCATACCAAAAACCACAGTGAAGGCAGGTGGGTCATTTCTGACCCATGTGAATGAAGTTGATGAGCGAATACAAAAGTTGTGTTTGTTCATAGAGTAAGAAAGGAAACATAAAAATGATGATTAGTGCTGAACAAAAACATGATATTTACGGAATATATGTGATAGTAAACGATAAAATAAATTTATTTCAAAAGTATAGCTAAGCAACAGTCGGGCTTACATGAGATAGCATAGAAAATAGATGTGGGTCATTTTTGACCCATGTTGTGCATTGGAAGGGTAGCAGTAAAAAAAGTGTTTTTATTCCAAAAGTATGAAGATAAATAATTGAGTAAGATTATTTATTAACCAAAAACAAGTTAATTGAGGAATACCTGGAATGCTGAAAGATAACATTAAGTTATTACAAAGATACAGCTCATAAAAACTTGGTCGGGTCACTTTTGACCCATGTTGTGCATCAAAGGGTTAAGAGCTGCTTAGGGTGTCAAATACAACTACCCTGCATGCTTTTGGAAACCACAGTACCTGGAGGAAGCCAGACTTGAACCCACGACCTCTGCATGTGAGGCGGACGTGTTGACCAGTCTTCAACCGTGCCGCCCTAGTGAAATATTGTCAGTCTTTATTTCTTCGAAGTTGATGTCTGTGGCCTACGAATAAGGAAACCTTCAAGTGAATTGCCTCGGAAATTTTGAAATTGATAAAAAGGCTCAATTAATGCTATCAGGCAATTCCATTATGTATTTGTTTTTAGGGGTACCTACTTTGCATCGTTACCTGTGTCCTCTTTGTAATTATATACAGTATGTGTTAAAGGTCGGGGTGCAAATTTTTTTTTTATATGTTTTGTAGTACATACATACTGTGTAATTTGTACCATAGTTCATAATGACAGTTCTTCAAACCGACCAGAGCATGTGGCATTGTAAGGATACCGGAAATGACCATATTAGAGCCAGCAAGCAGGCTTCACCAGAGTGATACAACACAGTTCCCTGTGCACAATGCTCCGTACTCAGTGGCAAGCAACGTGTTTGAATGCAAGGAACAGATTTTGACATAAATAAGCCAACATGCAGACATGTTAAGAGTTCTAACACCCTGTGAAACTGCCCATTCAGTAGGCTTTTGTGATGTCACAGCTCCAAACAAACTGCAGAGGACACAACTGATTCGTATTCAGTGATTACGCTGCTGAATAAGGACCCAATCTCATTACTTTATCATGACAGTTATGCCCTGTAATTGCTTTCGAGAGCTCTCTGAAATATTTTTCAAGGTTTTACACCCTGACCTTTAAAAACGATTAAAATAACTCCCTAGTTTCAGTAATCCACAGTAAGTCAATGCTATTTAGCCGTGCAACTTCCACATTATTTGATGACTGTTCTTAAACTTTGCTTTATTCAGAGCCAGAGGAAGGGCCGAGCATCGATGGTTTGAGCACATCACCCAAAGGCACTATGGGTGAGCCCGTTAACTAATCATGTTCATGCACATTTCTGTCAGAGTCATTGCTTGTTGGAGCGACTCCAAACTACCTTGTCACTTCTGAGACAAAAGTATTTGGGTCCTGGACCTTTCTGAGGCCCCGGTTATCATATTACTGACTTCATTCATATACCGTATAGAAGCACACTGATTTATGAATGTATTTGATTGTTCTAAAGCTGTGGTTTCCACAGTCACACAACACACACACACTGGAATGGTTCATAGCATGCCAACTTATGCACTGTAATGTGTGAATTGGTCTCAATAGGTTAGGAGTGAACAAAGAAGTAAACATAAACAGTGCAGCGTAGCCCTCATTCCCACTCTTGCAACTCCTATTGCGTCTTACTTGGCTTTGATCTTTTATGTCATGTAGCTCAAGCATCACCGCAGCAACCTTAACGCCACGTGATATGTCAGATCTGTGATGCATTTTATTTTAGTGTTCAGTCACGCACACACTTTTTTTTGTTTTTTTTTTTTTACCAAACTTATAAAGCTAGATAGATAGATAGATAGATAGATACTTTATTCATCCCCGTAGGGAAATTCACATTTCCAGCAGTATCCTCAAGTCGAGATATAAAATATGAGAAATAAAATACACAAGATACACATAAGTCCAGTACAGAAGTATACTTAAGGTGCTTGTTAACAGTGTAAACAGAATAGTGTGAATCGTTGGAGTCTAGTGCAAGTATAATTAAGGTGCTTGTATAAAGTGAATAGTGCAGTGCAGAGTATGAGGTTTTGAGTTTAATGTGAGCTTTTACTGCCCCGGGTGGAGTTGAAGAGCCTCATGGCATGGGGGAGGAATGATCTCCTCAGCCTGTCCGTGGAGCAGGACAGTGACAGCAATCTGTCACTGAAGCAGCTCCTCTGTCTGTGGATGATGCTGTGTAGTGGATGTGTTGGATTGTCCATGATTGATAGCAGCTTGTTTAGCGCTCGTCGCTCAGCCACAGTTGTCAGACTGTCCAGCTCTGTGCCCACAACCGAGCCCGCCTTCCTCACCAGTTTATCCAGACGCGAGGCGTCCTTCTTCTTGGTGCTGCCTCCCCAGCACACTACTGCATAGAGGAGGGCGCTCGCCACAACAGTCTGGTAGAACATCTGCAGGAGCTTTTTGCAGATGTTGAAGGACGCCAGCCTTCTGAGGAAGTACAGTCGGCTCTGTCCTTTCCTGCACAGAGCTTCTGTGTTGGTAGTCCAATCCAGTTTATTGTCCAGCTGCACACCCAGGTATTTGTAGGTCTGGACAAACTCTACACATTCTCCTTTGATGGTTACTGGTTCCGGATGGGGTTTAGGCCTCCTGAAGTCCACCACCATCTCCCTGGTCTTGGTGGTGTTCAGGTGCAGATGGTTAGCGTCGCTCCATGAGACAAAGTCCTGGATCAGTTTCCTGTACTCCCCCTCCTGCCCACTCCTGATACATCCCACGATAGCAGTGTCGTCTGCAAACTTCTGCACGTGGCAGGACTCAGAGTTGTACTGGAAGTCTGATGTATACAGGGTGAACAGGACAGGAGACAGCACGGTCCCCTGTGGCGCTCCTGTGCTGCTGACAACAGTGTCGGACGTACAGCCCCCCAGTCTCACGTACTGGGGTCTGCCTGTCAGGTAGTCCGTAATCCATGCCACAAGGTGTGAGCCTACTCCCATCTCTGTCAGTTTACCACTGAGCAGCAGAGGCTGTATGGTGTTGAAGGCGCTGGAGAAGTCCAAAAAAGTAATCCTCACTGCACCACTGCCACTGTCCAGGTGAGAGAGGGATCGGTGTAGCATATAGATTATAGCGTCCTCCACTCCTACCTTCTCCTGGTAGGCAAACTGCAGGGGGTCAGTGGCATGGCGGACCTGTGGCCTCAGGTGGTGTAGCAGCAACCGCTCCATGGTCTTCATCACGTGTGATGTCAGGGCGACCGGCCTGAAGTCGTTGAGCTCCTCCGGTCGTGGTTTCTTTGGGACTGGGATAATGCAGGATGTCTTCCACAGCTGGGGGACCCTCCCCCGTTGCAGGCTCAGGTTGAAGATGCGCTGTAGAGGGTCTCCCAGCTCCAACGCACAAGCCTTCAGCAGTCGCGGGGATACTCCATCTGGACCTGCTGCCTTGTTGGGTCGCAGCCTCCTCAGCTCTCCACACACCTGGGCTGCAGTGATCTTGGGTGGGGGGGAGATGTCCTCCTCTGTGCTGGTGTCTAGGGGGGGAGGGTGAGCTAGGAGGGAAGCTGCAGTACTCCGGGGTGGGAACGAGTGGGGGTGGTCAAACCTGTTGAAAAAGTTATTCAGCTGGTTGACTCTCCCCCTACACAAATAACTTAAATTTAGAACTTAAGTCGATCCGTGTAACAACGTAGCCGTGCTGGTTTTACAGCTTTAATATTTGAGTAAAGTCTGGGAAGAACTCATTACATATGAAACAAATGTCTTAATGGTTTTGTCATGTCAATGAAATGCACCCAGCTGAACCAGCTGCATATTTTACTTTTGTAAAAGTAGCATCTAGCTTTTTCTAATCATTTCCTGCTACTACATTTTGCAAGCTAATTGTGGGTTCGCCCTATCCCATTCACCAGATTCCATGCTATTGTCGGCACACGAGCAATGGAAATCCAGAGGTGATTGTTGTGGCTTTTGTTTTTGTCTGTGCCACTTGTCTGCCATAAAAGCTTGGGTCTCTTCATATCTCTGGTTACTTAGGTCCTAATCTCACGCTGCTCACATAAAGTGCATTAGCTACTCGAACAAGCTATACGTCAGCGTTGTGAGCCATTAAGAGTTATAGCTGTGTACCTGTTCCGACTCACTTCTTGGTATGTCTGCAATTTTGCTGCCAGCGTTTAACACATAACAGTGCTTGGACAAGTGGGAACCACAGACAGTGCTCATAGCTGACAGCTCGGCATGTGAGATGAATAGATTCTTCTTTTGTCTTTGTCAATTCACTTAACTTTTTCTCATGAAATGTTTAGAAGTCAACAAGCAGGGTTGTGAGTCATTTGTGGGCGGACACTTGCCATCTTTACTGTCATGCCAGAATGTCACAAATGACTTTTTGGGGGGGACTTGGCCATCTAAAGGATGGGTTAATATTGCTGTGGTTCGCTCTCTAGTGTTGCAAGTTGCAAACTGATATGTTTACCCTTTGGGTAATATGGTTTTGTTTATTAATAGGTTGCGCTTATTTTACAGAGGTTAAGCAAACCATTATTGGGAAGAAGAAGCCAATGGCTGCCAAAAAAGGAGTAAGCAATTTCATTACTTATCTATTTCACTCATCCATAACACATTCAATATAATATTGCATTCATTTCTGTTACCGCAGTAATTTGGATGGTCATAGAAACACTTAACTAAAGTGTAAACGATGTGTTTGCGATGTTCTCATGACACAGCTGGGAGCAAAAAAGGGTCTCGGTGCCCAGAAGGTAAGCAGCAAGAGTTTTACGGAGGTGGAAAAACAAGCCCAAGTGGCTGAGAAGATACGAGAGGAGCAGGCAGCCGAGGCAAAAAAGCAAGCGGAGGAGTCCATGTGAGTATATCAAATTAAGCTCTCGTGTGTGTCCTTGAAGAGAAATAAAGTGTTTCATATTAGACGCTTTCAATGTGACCCTCATTTTGCCATTTGCAGTGTGGCTTCCATGCGTTTGGCCTACAAAGAGCTGGAGATCGACAGAAAGCTTGAGGAAAAGAAGCTGAAGAACCTGGAGGGCAAGAGGAGGGAGCAGGCCGAGAGACTGGGCATGGGTTTCGGGAACAGGAGGTGACGTAGCAACGGTCGCTTTGCCACATCTTCTTTCATTCTTGCCTTTGTGATCATGCAGACTTTGATGCCCCCATCGTCATCAAGTTTGACCAACATTTTGTCAATGACAAGTGTTGTCATAAAACCAAAATTAGCTTCGAAGGTCGATACCGGTGCTGCTTAAATTCCCGCAATACGGGCACTGAACCGCTACCGCGGCAGAATAACATCTGTAGAAACTGCAGTAAACCCGTATCAGCAATTAAAACTTATGTATACTTAAAGGGAATTCAAAACTATTAGTCTACAAAATTTTTATTAAGTCCACCAAAAAGCAGGCAAGCTTTAAGATTTATTTAAGAAGACGCTAAATTACAAATCTCAATTTAATATAAGGAAAACCATTAAAACTCTTTAAGTGCGTCAGTTTGTATTGTATACTTATCTTATATCTACTTATTTATCTACTTATTGTTTACTTACCTTATTTTGAAATATCTGCTTTAATCTGGAAGGCCACGCTGTTTTGCCTGTTTACGTCGTCATTTAGCTTTTAGCGGTGTTCGCATTAGTCAAGGTTGTTACCGTTCTCGTTTCAAGAAAAGAGCTAGCAAACTCACCCAGCGTTTGAGTCCACGTTCACACGCAGGGACATTAAGATGACATTTATTTTGTGTTAACATTCTTTCAAGCTCTTTATTTTTTAATGTTCGGTTATAGCTTACTTTGAAAATGTGTGCTTTTGATCTGGAAGGCTGCGCTCTATGTCCGTTTCCTGTTTTCATCTTCCCGAAACTGATTGGCAGACCAAAGTCACGTTTTGTTTCCCTTCGCACCAAACGTCCTATCAGATGTCGCCCTATCGTGCAAACTGCATTGACTGCAATTCAAACGCGTCGCTTGTTACGCCGTTTTCTAACTTTTATTGTTTCTTATTTTCAGTGCCGTGTCACATTCAGTGATGTCTGAGATGCAGGTGATTGAGCAGGAAACCCCAGTGGGAGCCAAGACCTCAACTCGTTCCAAATTGGATATGTTTGATGAGCCTGGTTTCACCTCTGGACCTCCTAAGTACTTGTCATAACCTCACTTGTTTGGTTGTATTGGGACAGTCCAAGTTCAATTCAAAACGTCATTTTGTTCAACATCCAGATACAAGGATAACCCATTCTTGGGGGGTGACAGTTTTGGATCTCGCTGGGATACCGAGGGAGGGACCGCCTCCTTTAGCACCTCATGGGCTCTGGAAAAAGAAGAACCCAAAGAGGAAGTCACCATCTCCAGTATTCAGCCAATAGGAGAGAGGTATTGAAACATCTCTTGCGTATTGTGCATCTCATACGAGCATAATAAAAACAAAAGTTCATTTTGCTCTTGTACCCGTTCAAGACTTCCCAGTAGAAGAAAAACGGAGGTGTCCGCCCCAGTGTCGGAGTCGAGCGAGGCCAGGCAGAAGTTTGCGAATGCAAAGGCCATCTCCTCAGACATGTTCTTTGGCCGTGAAAGCGGTGCTGAGGTAAGCCCTTCGAATGGGGTTCTGTCGAAAACATGAACTTGATTTAACCCTCACATGCTGCTCGCTTGAAAGATGACCTGTTTTGACATTGGTCCACCCTAAAATGTGATGGCTTTCCCTGGGCGATAATATCTATATGTTGCCATACGACGTTCGGTTCCCAATATATCGAGTATCGGCTTTGAAACGGCGGCTTTGTAATATTTTGTTTTTTTTAAATCATTCTGCTCCGGGGTGGCTTTCGTATCATGATTTTTTGTCATGTGAATTGTGTTTTACTTGTAGATCATTCCAAGCGCTTGAAAAACACCCCATTAAACGTTACAATACATTACCTTTCGAGTGAAGCGATGTTCCAAAGCAAAAGCGGCGGAAGAGGAGGGCAAACAGCAGAAAGAGAAAACTTTATGAGACAAAGATAACATTTCATTCGTTTCTGCAGATGTAGTCCTTTTCCTTCTCACTCGCAGTGTTCAGGTTGTCAAAATCCGACTCCTACTGCTCCTCCAGCAATGTTATTGAGCAATAGACTCTCAGGTTGCGTTAAATTCAAATGGGGATTCTGAGATTTCAAGTTTTGTTTTATTTCGTTTAGTTTTTTTTAACAAATATTTTATTAAAAATGCTTTTAACTTGGAAGAGCTTGTACGAATTATGCTGAAAGCGTGCAACTTGAAAGGTATGCAGGCTAGTCGAGAAGCAGTGGTTAATCATCCTTTTTGCAAGGTGGCGAACTACAGGCCTTGGACTAATTAAACTGGATCCTGAACGAACTTTGCAAGCCATAACTAATGGATTTATAAAATCTTTCGTGGATGCAGGCTGGCCATGCACACAGGCAGTCCGCTGATAATGTAGAAACGACACTGAGAAAAACTTTGAGGAAGACTTTAATAAAGCAAAGGGCGCGTACCAAATACAATGTCCTAGTACTAATGTGCGTGACCCATGAAAAAAATTGTGCACCCGCTTTTATTTATTTTTATATATATATATATATATATATATATATATATATATATATATATATATATATATAGTGCTACAGTGCTTGACATCTTTCCATTCATTTAGAAAAGAAAACCATGTAGGTGTAGTCTGCACATCACCTAAGTATTTTACATGAAGAAAATTCTCATCCATGGCACTGAAAGAGTTCATTTCAGATCGCACATTAAGTCATGGAAAACGGTGGAAATCTTGCAACTGTACACATATGATTTATGGTAATAATGTCCAAGCAGGAGCTTGAAAGAGCCAAGAACTCGTCTGTATTTCTACTGCGTTTGCATCGAAATAGAGCCTGAGAACTAACTGCGAATAAGGCACGAAAAGAAATGTAAAACAAAGGAAAGCACAGAATGTTAAGTGGAGGGGGCCTATGTTGGCGTGTTGATTATGGTCTTTTCATGGCAGTATGAAGCAAAGAGCAGACTGGACGGCATGTCTGGAAGTACGGCCATCAGTTCAGCTGACCTGTTCGGAGATGGCAGTGACCATAAAGGTACGGCTCGTCGCCGCTTCAAACGTTGCTTGTCAGCCAAGGCACGGATGGACGTTGTTTTCTTTGGTTTCATTTCTGGCAATCCTGGCCTCAGGGCGCTCATCGGGCTTTGACAGCGTCCTTCCTGCCGGTCCGGACATCACTCAGTTCAAGCAAGGAGTGAAGAGTGTAGCAGGCAAGATGGCCGTCCTTGCCAACGGTGTCATGAATACTATCCAGGTGAGACCTCATCCGTGTTGAGCGGTCCTAAAGCAAGTGCTCATTTTCAACCCCTGGGTGTCTGGGGATTTTTCACTAGCCTGGCTGTACTATCGCCTCACTTTGAAAGGGTCATAAATTCAACACAAAAATTTCTATTGCGCCCCATTCGCGAGTTGCCTTTGAAAGAATTCATGCAAAAATCGAGGGAAAATGCATAAAGCATCGGGTTTTCAATATTTCCAAAATTGACAATCTTTCCAATTTTGAAAGGCAGTAAATGGGCCCGACATTTGACACCTTTAGGGTATACCTCTTGACATCCCGTTTTGCAAGCGTTTAGAAGGGACGGCAGCGTGGCATATTGAAAGTCATATTTTGATCATCTATGCAATATTTTAGCCTCCCAGGGTTTTTTCGGTAAGATTTTCTTTGATATCACACATCAAAAAGCCTGAGCGGTTAATGAATGTTCACTCGTGTCTGCGCATTGTTTGTTCGACCTCAGGATCGCTACGGTTCCTACTGAAAGCCTGGAGACACTGGCAGGAAGAATTACAAACAGCGCCATTTGACAGGTGCATTTGGGCAGGGATGAAACGAGAGAAGGGAAGGTGAAGAATTTGCATGAAGAAAGAATATCTTCCTTCACTCCTTACCTTTTTAGAGACTGTTGCTGGAGTGAGTTCAGTATTTTGCTCTCTCATAATTGTGTTCATATTTTCATAAAGCAAACTGTGTGGTTGTAGTGTAACGGAAGCAAGAGTTCTATCCACAGTTGAACTTTTTTTTTTTAGGTCTTACATTTTCAAAATTGTCTTTTTTTTTTTTTTCTCCCCCAATCAAGTATGTCCTTTTTTTTCCCGGCCATTGTGATATTAAATAAAAGATGCAGCAGTATATTTTTAGCATCACTTTGAACTCAACAATGTTTGCATCCGTTGTTCAGCTCGCTGATGCTCACAAGTGTTTGTCATATCACACGACGCACCGTATGCCAACCATCCTTAGCGTCTGTGACTTGTACATTTCGGTCTGATCATTAAAAATCTGATATCCTCATGTCGTTTAATGTCTTGTGTTTTCCAAACACACACAATGTCACTTAACTGATCTCTTTCAAGTCAGTGTACTTCCAGACTAAGAAGACACAAATAAATATGTTCAGTTGAGTGACTACTTAATCGCGCCGGGAGCCGGACACGTGATTGGCTCCCGGCGCGACCGCAGCGTGTGGCACTGAGAGCAGGCTCTTTTATAGGCACGCCTCTAAAACCCGTGGCAACCATGGGAGTTGGGGCGGGAATAGAGAACTGTCACGGTGTGCGATAGGACCCAAGAGCACTTGAGGCGGATTGGACTTGAGACTCGTTATGTAATGAGACAAGGCAAGTTTGGAGAGAAACAGCATCAGGATTCCCGCAGATAAAACACGATCCACTTCCCATAAGTAGACGACGATCTGACAAAAGGTTTCACAGAAGGAATTCAACTTACGTACTAGTAAAGGGCTTAATGACAAATTGTGAAATGCATTTTAAGTGACATTGAATATCAAGGATAACTGGCATAAAATCTTAAATGATACTGATGCAAACGGTGACACTGAGTTTTACAAACGGTGATACGCACACTTTGGGACAGATAACAACTCCTGCCCTCATTGGTCGATGGCAGGGGGGCATGGCAGGGGTTGTAATCTACTCCAGCCCCAACACCCCAAGAGGCAAACACGTGTCTTATCGCCGTGGCCGAGAGCCGCAGTCCCTCGCTGTAGTCAGATTCCAATGGCATAACTGCTTTTACCGAGATTTCTTTTGTAGTGAATTGGAAATTCAAACGTAAGCTCTAACTGTTGTCACGTTTGGTCAGCTACAGGTTTCACTTTAATTAGACTTCCGGGCGCCGTGCTCTCCGTGAGACTTAGTTACTGTATAAGGATACTAAATTAATATGTTTACTGCAGCAGTTCGACGTCTGAGGAGTGCTCGTGGTGCATTTACAGTTAACGTGTCTGTTGCACAGAAAACCTTCACAGCCCCCCTCCCCCTCCCAAAAAAAAAAAAAAGATTCGCAATGCACTGAGGGTGTGATTGGTGATCGAGGTAACGGGGGATCATTGTATTACAGCTTACAGCTTCTAAAGCGTTTTAAGAGTAGTCTAGCAGTAGTTACAGATATTGTGTTCACTTTTTGGTTTCAGTACAAAAGTTGTAAAAAGAATTAGTTTGAGTGCAATGTGGCAAACGGTCAGCTGAAGTTGGCTGGGGGGCGTGGCGGAAGTTGCCCGATGAACCTGTCGTCTGACGGACCGACGAACTGACAATTACAATCTTCAGCGTGAAAAATATAACGCAACGACAACGAAGAGATAGGGGCACTAACGACACGAATGTCGGACCAGCAAATACATGTTACCCACCTCTGCTGAATACAATGAGGTTTTCCGTTTGTGTAAAAATGTACCTACAGAATTATGAAAATGTGTAAATACAGTTTTTGATTGTACACCAGCTCCAAACCGTTGCAACAAGAGTTACTATCAATTGCATCCACCTAAAACTTGTCTCCCCTGCATCAAATCCAATCAAGACAGCTTCATGACAGTTGTTACGAATATGAAGAATTTCAGCCAAGTCCAAGAGAAGTGATGGGAAAGACAAGCAAAGAAACAACAGAAAGTGTTTTGAAAAAAAGATTTATTTCAGGTGCACTTGTACAGGCAAACGCTGTGGTGACGTGTCTACTGTTCATGCTCCAACGATTATGTTTCGCTGCTCTATCCCCAGATGTAGAAGTAGATCTTCTGCCAGTTGGGAAGGTAATCCATGAGAGGCCCTAAACAAAAACCCAGTTTGTTAGGAAGAATACAGTAACGTTAAAAATAAAACTGGAACATAATGAAACCCATTTTTGTACCGCTAGTGATGGGAAACCACTTGTGATATTTTTTACTCCTCAAGATGGTGCTCTTGTTTTAAAGAGAAAGGCTAATGCAATGTAACATTCGTGCCATATCTGGAGCTCATTCTGTTGCTGAGGGGTTGAGGACCTTCTACGGCCCTGTCCAGCTCTTCGAGAATAACCACCAGTCTCCTGAAATCTCCTCCATGTTCTGAAGATTGTGCTGGGAGACACATTAAACCTTCTTGCTGCAGCACGTGTGGATGTGCCATCCTGGAGAAGTTGGAGAACTTGTGCAACTTCTGCATGGTTAAGGAATCGCCTCATACTGCCAAGTAGAGATACTTACGCAAGCCAAAATCAGCACGAGTGGAAAACCAGCCAAATAAGATCAAGAGGGAGAAATCTGAAATGACCTCCACATGTAAAACCAGTTCTGTTTTAAGGGTTTTCTAATTGCTGTATTGCTGTAACAACTGCACCTGTTGTTAATTCCATGAACACCAATACAGATAAAATTGATTAACCAGGCCCACAGCTGCTTAATCAACCGGAAAATTATCATATAGGTTTATTTCAATTCATGCCAGGCCTAATAAAAAAAGTGTTCCTTTAATTTTTGTGAGCTGACATTTAAATGACATTTTCCTCTGGGGCGACGTGACTTGAGCTGAGTGGAGACGGAGGTGAGCAGAGACCAACCCGCAGAATTTATTGATTTATTTTCTTAAACGGGAACTTTTCTCAAACTAGAACATATCACTGGCGATTTCCTTCTCTTTAATCCATAATAGAAGAAGCCTCTCCATTTTGTTGTCGATCGAGGTCAGTCCCCCGGCAAGGAAAGTCTTGCCCTTAGAAGATTGCCGAGCGGTTACGGCCACACTCACAAGCAAGGTTAACTATGCATGCGCCTCCTTCGTATTTTTTTATTATCTCCTGCTTGGTTTCTATTGTCATCATCCTCTTACTTCTTCCTTTACCGCCACTAGCAATTTTAGAAGCCATGTCTAACAGATAAAGTTTGCAAAGTCTTCACAACATTCCTTCCTTCCGTTTTTCACTCATTTTCTCTCCTTCCTTCCGTGCCGACCAGCTGTGCCATCAAGCTAGATGAAGGCGTTCGACCAATAGCATATCGGCGTTTCTGTGATTGACGTGACGCCGGCCAATAGCATCTCCATGAGTGAGACCGGGACTGTGACCTTAATCGACCAATAGCATATCGGCATCTCCGTGACTGAGACCGTGACTGAGACAGTGACTGTGACATTGTGAGAGCAATAGCGTTCTAAGTTGCCGTGACATGCGTCAACTACTGATTTTGTTGACATAGCAAAGCAAAATTATATGTATGAACACAGTGGCCGGCATGTCGGATTGTTCGTAATACGAAAGGTTTGTGCTTAAGTGGGGGACAAAAAACTCCGCGGTCCACGCTCATAAGTCGAAATGTGCGTAAAAGAGGGTGTTCGTAAACCGGGGGCCAACTGTGTGTGTGTGTGTGTGTGTGTGTGTATATATATATATTATATATATATATATATATATATATATATATATATATTATATATATATATATATTATATATTCATACACACACACACACACACACAGTATATAGTCAGTAGTTACTTACGTGCTATGAGGCCGATTCCTGGAACGTTCTTGGCCAGAAGTCGCAGCAGGAAGAGAATCTTTTCCCTTCAAGTAAAAGAAAATGATTTTACTCTGAACTTTAATTTTTTTTCTACATTTTAGATCGATAGAAACAAGATTTTGGAGAACATGAAAGCTTATAGTTGAAGTGAGTGGTTCTCAAAGTGGGGTCCTTGGCCTGGCTCCAGGAGTCTGTGAAAGAATTTGGGTAAGCAACTCATTCGCTGCCAGGCCACTAAAAACGGTTCTTTGACGACTATAGGCAGTGAAAGGGTTCTATACCTAAAGTAGTTGATTACCCTTAGTACTTCCTTTGGAAATTTTTCTTTAAAGTTACCAAATGCACGAAGCAAATTAAAGAAACGCTGGCATGTTTTTTGTCACATTTACAACATACTCACTCAGAATATCTGTCATAAAACGGGGAACGAACAAGATAGTAGAGTAAAAGGAAGGCTCTTTTCCTCATCTCTTCCCTCTCCCATCTGTTATCAAATTTTCTCCCATGAAGCACTGCAAAGCTGACAGGAAAATGGACAAAGAAAGGCAATAAAAATCGGTAGTTCTGGTCATGTCAGAAAAGAAAAAAAAAACAAAAACACAATAGAGTCAAAACGTGTTCTAAGACAAGTCTATGATCACAATGTGAGAGACACAAGATAACACACATCAAGTATGCCTCTCAATTTCCATATCACCCTCAAACAGTCATACCTGACACCAGCTCCGTAAAATAACTTCCCTTGCTAAAAAAAACCCTATTGACAAACCTGGAAAGCTCCAGACCTGCCGAGACCAGCCAAGGTTTCCAGGATTTTTTCCCGCATAGTCCGAGGCTGAGTACTGCCATCAAAAAAGTCGCGTTAAGGACAACTGTATAATTATATCTTCAATACAGATGTATTGGTTTTGTAATGGCTCGTTTGTAATGTTAATAAACGTTAGGTGCAAAATTGTGTTTGGGATTTTACAGAACCTGTCAAGATGTCGGGCCATCAATACATGTGGATGTATGAATTCTTTACAATTTATGCCTTCCACTCTCAGTTAAACCTTTCCTTGATGTAACACAATTGAGCTTGCACTTTGTTGCCACCCAGTGGTCAACATAAGTAACGGTTAGGGTACATCCATCCATCCATTTTCTAAACCAACAGAATTGTTTTTAGTGTTTTGTTAACAACCCAAGTCAATCTAGCATGTCTGTCCAAGAAGCTGTTGGCAACTTACACCACCCCTGCATTTGAGTGAATTCAGGCGGAACGAGAATGCAACTAGCATTCATGTCCACTGGATAGCATTATCATGCTTTCCTTGATAATGAAATGCTGGATGTCAGTTCTTTTATAACTTACTTAGATGAAAGTTTTCAAAACCTTTCATTCAAATTTGTCTGAATTTGTTTAAATTTCATTTCACATACACTACAAGTAAAACAAAGTATTGCTGAAGTTGAATTTACGAAAAAAAGTACGTCTTTAATTAGGGAATGAATTAAAAAACTTTGTTCTTCATGGTCACAATGACTGTTCAGTGATTGTAGTTTGTACTGTAAAGATGCAGCAATATTGCAGATAAACATGCAAGTCGGTCAAATGGTATTTCAGTAAACAAAAAGGGGCGCGGCAGATGAAGCGGGATTTTCTGCATTGACCGCAACAAAAACAAAATAATGAAGTCGACGGAATACAAGCAACACACTTTTGGTCTCCCATCACTCCTATGTGTGCCCGGCTTGTTTCCGAAAACCAAGCTCAGGACTCCCATTAATTTGTTCACCGCAATAAAATTGACAAGTCTTGACCTGTCCGCGGTTAAAAATAAAAAGGTTTGGGGACAACACTAAGGGGGTTATCAACACTGGGGGGCACGGGTGAGCTGAAACCTAACCTCACCGACTTTTGGGGGCGGGGTTGCACTCTGATAGACTCATTCACAGTAAACACATTCACAAATAAGCAGTAGCTTAAAGCTGTCAAATCCCAAGTCAATGGAGCCAGATCCAAGCAACTCACACTGGCAGTATATTGGTTTTGCACACAAAACAAGGAACCTGCCAATGAGTGGATGGCAGCGAATTGAAGGATACAATGTACAAGGGGTCGACTGATATACACAGTTTCAGCGACAGTCTCCTGTAATCTCAGGGCCGTCGGTTTGCTGTGGAGCTTCTCTTCCCTCAAGTTCGGACCCTTCTCACCGACCGCTCCCCGCACGGAAGGACCTGCCCCATCGCAGACAAGTGGCAAAGTGGAATGTTAGCCTCACTCCAATACCAAGTACCACTAGGACTCTTGATACACAAACCCCTCCCCCCAAAAATGACAGATTGTTTTTAAAAGAAAGACGTACCTAACTCAACACGCGAACTATGATATGACACCAAATCATGATCCGACATGCCTTTGAAGTTTCAACAATGCCTACCGCTGCTTAGTGATCTGATGACACGGCCCGACCTTTGGCCGACAAAGCATGTGTTCTCTTGCTGCTGCACGCTACCTTCCTCTGTGCATGACAAGAAATGAACATAAGGATTGTTGTGAAAATCTTTTTGTTTAAATGAAATAAAACTAGAGTCAAGATATTCTGATCAAAAAAGACAGCAGTATGTACATCACTCACCTTTGCAATCTATCTCTCCGCCTCTGTCAAGAGGGATGATGGGCGGTGAAGTCTGGATGCCCGATTTGTACTGAAGAAGAAGCACAAGGCGAAAAACTGCCCTTTGGGAGTAATGGGAGATTAAAATTAAGTCAGATGAGGACAGGCAGAACGTGAACCTGTGATACTATACTACTGCATGTTCACACGTAGCAAAGGACATTTAAACGCAATGCCATGATTGAATATAGCACTGCAAAGCCCCTGGCTATTTTCTAAACCACTTCAAAGTTCAATTCATTTTACTGTCGCAACATTAGTTTCAGCCTTTAAAAGTACCAAAGTACCGTCATCTTGTCATTTTAATAACACAAACCATGTGTTTTACTTGGACATCCATGTGTTTTAATTGGACATCCGTGCGTTTCAATCGAACATCCATTTCTATATAACCACTAAAATCAGGGTTAGACTTATACTTGCATTGCTTTTGGAAAATTCACCAAAATTGAAGTAAAAAAGGGGGTTCGACTTATAAATGAGGTTAAGCTGTACTAAGAGAAGTACCGTACATAGCGATGTAAATATATTCAAACTGTTCACCGTTATGTGACGTGATATTGTTACAATGCCTTAAGTGTGACTGGAAAATCTGGAATGGATGAAAAATAAAACTGAAAGTCTACACTTGAATCCTATCATCATTGTTTTATTTCATATATTTTATGAAAAGTGTGGCAAAATTATAAACACTTAAAAAAAGTGTGTAAGACTCATACCGTTTTTAGTTAAAAAAGGAAAACATTAAATGATTATAAATTTCAAAAAGGTGTAAATAAATGTGTTCTCAACGACCAGCAGTATGTTTTCAATGTAATCGTAGGTCAAGTTATCATTAAATTATATTACAATGGGGGGTGGCACTTCTCCAGAGGCGACCATGTTTGTTATAGCTAAAGACAATGGTAAGTGTGCCACCTACAGCACCTCCTGCTGGCCGTCATGAAAAACGGTCTAAATCTTACACAGTGTCCCTTTAATGACGTTTCAAATAATGTACTTCTGTGTCCTACTTTATGCATGCCACTGTTGATGACCTTACTTCATAATTTGAATGAGTCCAATGACCAGCCAGCAGCCCACTTCGCCGCACAGCTTTTGAGTGGCCATCTCCAGGAACACTTCCACATACTCCAACACAGAGAGCCAGGTGAGGATTCTCTGCTGGGAGATGGACTGAACATCAAAGGCGACAACACAAACGAGAAATGATCATTAAGGGTTGATATTAAGGGATGAAAATAATCATGTAATTCTTTTTTGACTATGTGGACAATCCAATCCAAAAACTATGTCTCAGTTAAAAAAAATATTCTTACTGTGTGCAATCACTATTGAGTTTCTTTCATTGTATGAAACCATTCTTGGACGCACTTTCTCTGCCCATATTTTCTGTCTCTTGGAGTGATTGGAGGAATCTGTGTTAAGTACCAGTGAGAGCGATCCATGGGACTTCAAAAAGGCTCTATGAAACTCATGTGGCTGCTTGTGTGTACATACGGTGCTGGGTACTGAGTGCGCAGCTATGAGCAGGAATGCTTAAGTTCCGTGAATGGAAAAAATCGTGGTTGATTTTGGGAAGAAAATACTGTAGTGTATGGTATTGTGCCTTAAAACATTGATGAAAAAAATTAGACAAAAACCAAGATGAAATTTGTACAGTTATTAATCAAATACAGTGGGCCCCCGGTTTACGAACTCCCTGTTTTACGTATTTTTCATCTTACGAACGTGGACCGCCGCGTTTTTTGTCCCCCTCTTACGCACAAACCTTTCGTCTTACGAACAATCCAACATGCTGGTCAGTGTGTCCCCACTATTTTTTTCGCTTTGCTGCGTCGACAAAATTAACTATTCTCGCATGACACGGAAACGCCGATATGCTATTGGTCTTATAAAGTCACAGTGACGGTCTCAGTCACGGAGATGCCAATATGCTATTGGTCGATTAAGGTCACAGTCACGGTCTCAGTCATGCAGATGTGGATATGCTATTGGCCGGCGTCACGTCAATCACAGAAAAGCCAATATGCTATTGGCCGAATGCCTTCATCTAGCTTGATGGCACAGCTGGTCGGTGTGTTGTGAAGACTTTGCAAACTTTATCTGTTAGACAGGGCTTCTAAAATTGCAAGTGGCAGTAAAGGGCCTAACTGTACAGTAGATTATGTAACTAATTTTTAATATGTGTATAAAGTTGTGATGTTTTTACCTAAGGTTTTTGCACGCGTTGCACGCATTCACTAATTAACATAGGTTTGGATTGCTCGTCATACGAGCAATTCGAGTTACGAGCGTAGCCGCTGAACGGATTAAGTTCCTAACACGGGGGCCCACTGTACGGTGAAACCTCAAGATACGGTCAGTTCTCTACATTTTACAAAAATTACTCAGCATAGAAAAGAAACAAAACAAAACTTGGAATCTCAAAATTCCTATTTGAATAAACGCAACATGAGATTCTATAGCCTCTTAACACGGCTGTCAGTTTAGGTTTAGCAGTCGGATATTATTGCACTTCTTGGGATCACGTACATAAACTTACTACGAATGACTTGAACACTGTGCTGGTGAGGAAGACCAAGATATGACTACAGGGGCAGACAAGAAGAAAATGCTATCTTCGTATCATAAAGTTTTCCCTTAACCAATGCAAAGCATTTTTGGGTTAAAAAAAAAAAAAAAAACAGGCCATCAGTGTTTGTTATTATTCTTTAGAACCCTTCAAACTTAATTTGTTTTGGTTCACAAAAAATATTCTATATGTGTATTCTTTTGGATTAGAAAAGAGATGTTTTGGGATTACAGTCGAGATATCTTCACAAAAATAAACAATTAACTTAATTATTAACAAAATATAATCAACATAAAGTGTCAGAGGTGTTCTCAAAAATAAATCATTCTAAACAAACATTTGTCCACAGAAAAATATTCAACTTAAAGTGTCCTCTTTTGGGATCATAGTAGAGATGTCTTAACAAAAATAATTAATTTGACAGGTAACGAGAGGTGGCACATGACAA